>NW_005842708.1:522431-527507 GCF_000455745.1 Alligator sinensis
ACCCCACTGCCCACATCCCTCCAGGTCAAATAAGACCCATCCACCACCACCCTCTGGGTGCGGCCCTCCAGCCAGTTAGTGACCCATCTGACCATGGAGGCATAAACACCACTGTCTCCTATTTTCTTACTGAGAATGGGGTGAGAGACCGTGTCGAAGGCCTTCCTGAAGTCCAGAAAGACTATATCCACTGCGACACCTGCGTCCAAGGACTTGGTGACCTGGTCATATAAGGCCACGAGGTTGGTTTGACAAGACCTGCCCCTAATGAACCCATGCTGGTTGACCCTGAGCATAACCTCCCCTGCTGGCCCTTCCTGGACATGTGCCAGGATAATTCTTTCGAAAAGCTTCCCCAGGACGGAGGTAAGACTCACGGGCCTATAGTTTCCTGGATCCTCCTTCCTCCCCTTTTTGAAGATGGGGACCACATTGGCCCTTTTCCAGTCCTCTGGCACATTGCCTGAGTGCCATGAGTGCTCGTAGAGCTGTGCCAGAGGTCCCACAATGACCCCTGCTAGTTTCTTCAGCACTCTGGGGTGGAGATCATCAGAACCTGCAGATTTAAATACATCTAGTCCCTCCAGAAGTTCCCTGACAAGGTCCTCATTAACCCTAGGCCTGGGTGTGCCACCCACAGGGCCCTTGCGGGTGCCAGTGGGGGAGATATCCGTGTCCCTCCTCAGAAATACAGAGGCAAAGAAATTGTTGAATATGCCAGCTTTACCGTCAGGGGAGCTGACCAGATTTCCTTGCATGTCCTGCAGAGGCCCCACGTTACCTGGCACCTTCTTTTGCCCCCCTATGTATTTGAAAAAGGACTTCTTGTTGTCCTTGATCTGGGTCACTAGTCCCAGCTCCATTTCCGCCTTGGCCTTCCTGACTGCCCCCCTACATTCCCGAGCTACTGAGATATAGCCCTCTCTTGTGATGGCCCCTCCCAACAGGTGTGCGCCTCCTTTTTTGTTTGGAGACGTTCCTGGATGCTTTTGGTGAGCCATGGGGGCCTTTGCGCCCTCTTGCCCCCTTTGATTCTTGTAGGGATTACTTCCCTTTGAGCTTGGAGGATCATCTCCTTAAGGAACGACCACTCCTCCTGGACACTCAACTCCCTCCTGCTCTGGGACCTCAGTGCTTCCCCCATTAGTTTTCTCACCTTGTTAAAGTCCGCCCTCCTGAAGTTGAGGACTGCTGCCTTGCTGGAGGCTTTCACCACCTTGCGCTGGATGGTGAATTCTAGCAGATGATGATCGCTATCACCCAGGTGGTCGAGCACCCGCAGACCCCGTACCAGGTCGTCGCCCGTGACCTGGACCGAATCCAACAAGGCATCTCCCCTGGTGGGGCTGTGTACCTCCTGGGTAAGATGGAGGTCCTGTATATCAGTTAAGAACCTGCATGAGTGGTCAGACCTGGCTGTCTGCTCTTCCCAGCAGATGTCTGGAAAGTTTAGGTCACCCACGACCACATCCTTGGACCTAACTATCTCCATGAGCTGACGTAAGAATTCCTGGTCTCGATCTTCTCCTTGGTTGGGTGGTCTGTAGTAGACCCCCACCATTAAGTCCTTTCTCCCCGACCCCCTTGTATTCTAACCCAGAGCACTTCCGTTTGCTCCTCCTCTGACCCAGTGTTACTCACTGTGGATGTGTGTTGCTCCTTGACAGAGCGCCACTCCCCAACCTTTCCTGCTTGTCCTATCTTTCCTGTAGAGCCTGTAGCCCTTGATATTCACTGCCCTGTCATGTCTTGGGTCCCACCACGTTTCGGTGAGCCCCACTATGTCTGGGTTGGTGCTGGCTAGCAGGAGGACTAGTTCTTCCTGTTCGTTCCCCATGCTGCGAACATTAGAATAGAGGCATTTGAGGCCTCCTGAAGATGAATGGACCGCCCCCCTAATCCCAGCAGTACCCAGGCCCATGTCACTTACCTGATTACCTGTTTCTCTTGTCATCGGTTTAGTCTGGGCTGCTCCTGCAGGCGATGCTTGGCTTGCTTGTCTGAGGCTTCCTTCGCCCACGCCATCCCCTTCCCCCAACGAGCCTAGTTTAAAGCCCGCTGGAGGAGATCGCCAACCTAGAAGAGAAAACACGCTTACCTTTAGGGGAAAGATGCAGCCCATCCCATCCGAGCGTGTCCCTTGTCGTGATGTGCGGATCTTTGTCCAGGAAGCCAAAGCCTGCCTTGAGACACCAATTCCAAAGTCTGAAGTTGAATATCCACCATGTATTATGCATACCTTTTGCTAATAGTGTCCCCTCTCATTTATCTCCCTGAGGATGCTTCACTACTACCTGATCTCTTGCCTGGAGCTTTCCCAGGTCACCACCCCAGGTTGCTTTACTGCTGGCTCGTGGGGACCACCCAATCCAAAGGCCTGTTGCATAGGGCTGCCTCCTGGACGGGGTCGGTTATTGGCTCAATTGATAGCTCGATCTAGGTGCAAGTTCTAGTCTTTAAGAGCTGGGATAGCAGGCAACCGCAAATTGCATTTGAGGATGCCATTGGCTTGTTTTACTAATCCATTAGACTGCAGATGTGATATATCCATAATATGCTATTTTTGAGATCTAGTCATACACAAGATGGTTGCAGAAGTGAGGGCCATTATCGCTCTGTAGTTCTATGGGTGGTGGATACACAGCTAGCAGTTTGCAGTGCTGCGCAAGTTTCCTGGGCAGTAGCTCTCGCCGAGGCGTGGGCGAATGTTATTTCTGTGATAACTTCTATGGCTACAAACACGTACTGTCGCTTCTGGGAAGTTCAAGGGAGGTGGCCTATGAAATTGCATTGCTATACTTACTATGCTACCTTTTCCCCATGTAATGACAACAGGACAGTCGAGAAAGTTTTTAGTCACATGTTGACCTCTCGGCAGGTGATGACAGCGTTAACTATTTCTTGTGCCTCTTTCTTAGTTACATGAATGCCCCAAGACGTGGCCAAGCAGGCGGTTCCGTCATGCCCAGGGTGCCCGTGTTGTCGCTGTAGCCATTCTGTGGCTCGTTCTCCAGGTGTGCAGTGGGAGGAGGAATCAGACAATGATGGACTAGCTACTTCATTTTCTTCTTCAACATACAAGGCTTTAGAGCCTTCTTCCTTGGTCAGCTGATCAACTTTCCTATTTCACTTTGCCTCTGGGCCTTTCCTCACCTTATTCCCATGTGCTGCACTCACATGTCAGATGTGTAGAGGGAGCTCATCTTGGGCTAACTTCCACAAGGTCTTCCATTGCTCATAGCTCCAAATGTCCTGTCCTCATCTTTTAAAGTTTTCCTTGTTCCATAGGGGTAGTTATTTAGTGAATCCCTCTACCACTATCTAGGAGTCGCTATAAATGTAAATGGGCTTTACAGGACGTGGACCATTTAATAATGGTAGTGATGGAACAGCAGCCATCAAGGGGTCAGTATTAGCATTCAGAGCTCAAAAGTCAATAGTCAGCTACCACCTTCCATTTGGCTTATGCACTGGCCACACTGGATTGTTATATGGAGAGTGGGTTTGGATAATAGTCCTGTCCTCCAACTGCTGGCTGATAATACACTGGATAGGTTGGGTGGCCTCAGGGGCAGTTCGGGGGTTGATACTGGGGCTGGTGTACTCCTTTTATGGGAGGCAGGGTTAATGGGGTCATGCTACATCGAGTTACAGCTGTTATAGCCATTTTTTTCTGGTTCCTGGTGAGGCACTATACACTCAAACTGCTAATTCTCTCGCTTAAAGGCAAACCGCTGTCATCTTAGTACATGAAGTCCTAATAAGCTTGGTCTCCCTTTAAGTATTACTGCTGCCACTGTTACTTCAGAGTCATTAGGTAGTGCAAAGATCGCTCGGACCAGATGTCCTGGTCATCTAGTGCCTCTGACTCCAATTACTTGATAAGGGGTTCCTTTTTCCCTCTTCTAATCCATAGAATCGAAAATGCAAATCTGGGCACCTGTGTCTAATAGCATATTGATTGACTTCTTACTTTTACCTAATTGAATCTGTATGGGTATCCAAATTAAGGGGCTGATATTAATTTTAGATACCAGTCCCCGGCCCACTACCACCCCCATGATGGTCCCCTTCCTTGGGGGTCAGGCCAGCTGGACTTCCTAGGCCACACGATCAGGAGAGGTAAAGGCTGGCGGCCCCTCATGTGCCTGGGAAAATGTTGACAGTTCCGCCCTTAGGGCAGAGAATCCCTCTGGTGACACTGCCAGTGGCGCAGAAGGCTCTGCTTTCATGCTTGCCCCTTCGCTACAATGTTTAGCCCACAGCCCTTGCAGGACATTGGTGGGCAGTCTGTTGATTTGCACTTCATTGAAACTGGCAGCTAACAAGTCTTTCCACATTCTTGCTTGTGGAGTCTTGGGGTGGCCTTCCCTGGCTTTTCCCAACAATTAGGAGGGGTCAAGGGGTTTATCTTTTACTGAGGCCACCGCCATGGCCTTGGCAGTGTTCATCAGCTTGGCAAGCCCTGGCTTTTGTAAAATGGATAGAAGCTGCACTAATTGCCGGATCGCATTTCTTACTGGGTGATTCACCGCCTCTGGCTCCAAGGCCAACAGGGCTGAGCTGCACTCTGTTGGTGCTCACTGGCAAACCTCCTCTACAACAGTGCTGTCACGACTTCTGCATCTGGCGTGCGAATCTAAACTGCTGCACAAATGATTTCAGTTAGTGCTAATAGATACACGCAGCAGACAGCCTCTAAATTGGCCCACGCCCAAGGAGCAGGGTTACGGTCTTCTTCCGTATTACCATAACTGGCAGCGGTCACCTGTAGTGCAGCAGAAAACAAAGTAATATTTTCATCACCTTCTGCAAACAGAGTAAACTGGAGCTCGGGGCACAGGACAAGTTGGGCTGCCTCGGCACGGCTCACTGATATTGCAGAGGCCCCTTCACTATACAGTCAAACTAGCCAGTCTATCATTGACTGTCCTGGCTTGGACTTATGCTGCTCCTGTATATCTCGAATTTCCGCGTGGGTAAAGTAGCGCAGCTCTATTCGGGAATTTCCCCCTTGTGGCCCTCAGCAAGTTACTACTACTGGGAATGCTTGGCTGAGTTCTTTCATCCGGGTGG
>NW_005842708.1:527541-570375 GCF_000455745.1 Alligator sinensis
CATCCCCTCCCCGTGTTCTTCCCAGAGCTCAGCTTCTGGTTTTTCTTCATACAGGCACTGTTGCACCTTCTCGAAGGAGGGCTCCACAGCCTGCACTAACTGTGCCCTCTTCTGGAGGAAAGCGGCCACGCGCGTGATCATAATCTTTTCTTCCCTCCATTCTAATGTCTCCAAGTGACTCTGGGCAGCTTGTGCAGCCTCACATGCCACACTGTTGGAATCCCTCACGTCCTCCAACTCCTTACTCAGCCGGGTAACCTTTTCCCGGAGTTGGACATTCTCTTCGGCCCCTAACTGCAGGCACGTGGCCAGCAGCCACAACAGGCACCCCTTCTTGGGTTTACCCTGGGCGGCAGCAGCAAACCTAGCCCAGTGATTGGGTGTGGTTCCCGGGTCACTCCAGGCAGGCCTCAACCTATCCTTATCCCACCCGGGATTCTCCGTCCCTGTCATTTCCTTAAGCAAAGCCACCAACGGGGCCCACCCAACTCCCTCCATTCCGACCTTTTTCTCCGGACCAGAGACTCTCAATCCTGTTCATGACGCTAATTTATGTTGCAGCCACCAGCGGGAGGGTTCAGGATTGAGAGAGTGGTCAGAGGTAAAAAGGTAAGCAAGTTTTATTGACCTAACAAACACACAACTACGCGTGATATAACAAGACCACAATGACAGACCATAACAATTCATGTCGGCAACTTATCGGCAGTCTCCTCTGATGCCTGATGTACGACAAGTTCCTCTTCTATAAAGCTCAGCGAAGTTAGGCATCCCCGTTCTGTGCTGTCCGAGGGGTACCAGGAAGAACCCTGGTATTCAGTCCTTGGGCTCCTTAAGATCCACGGGCTCACTGAATCTAGGTCAACAGCTAATTTCTAAATTAGTAACTTCTCTTACAATGCTGCATCTTCCTTCTGATAATTTCCGGATGTGCTAGCCAATTTATAACTTCTGAGCTACCCTGTGGACTCACAGCCACTCACTACAAACTTTCCTTATAACTGAGTACAGTGCCTTTGCATTTTTCTGATAAGGTTAATTTTAACTGTGCCACTACGTACAAGGCCTCACTACATACAAGGCCTGACTAATCTTTTACTTTAATTAAACTCTTAGCAGCAACATGCAGCTCTATACATAAACAAACAACAGGAAACACCTGGTCTAATCCTCACAGAGCATTCAGCAAGCACCTTCGACACAATTTTCAGCTGTCACACCCAGCAAGAAAAACATCCAGATTTCTCTTGAAGGCATTCAAAGTAGGTGCTTGAACAACCTCTGTCCCCATGCTATTCCAGACCTTGGGGGCTTGGACAGTAAAGAAGTTCTTCCTTATGTCCAGCCTGAAACGGTCATGCAGGAGTTTATAACCGTTTAACCTTGTCATCCCTTGGGGCGCTCTGGTGAACAAACGTTCCCCCAGATCCTGGTGAACACCCCTTATAAACTTATAGGTGGCCACCATAGCTCTTAGCCTCTCGTCATAAGGTCGGTTTTCCTGACCTCTGATCATGCGTGTGGCTCTTCTCTGGACTCTCTCAAGCTTCTCCACATCCTTTTAGAATTGTGATGCCCCAAACTGGATGCAGTACTCCAGCTGTGGCCTCACCAAGGCCGAGTACAATGGAAGAATGACGTCCTGAGATTTGCTTGAGAAGCATCTATGGATGCAAGCGAGCATTTTGCTTGCTTTACTAGCTGCAGCATCACATTGAAGGCTCATGTTCATCTTGTGGTCAATCCTGACCTCCAAGTCCCTCTCGTCCAAAGTGCTAGCCAGTGTAGCACTGCCGAGCCTATAAGCATCCTGCAGGTTTTTCTTCCCAAGGTGGAGAACCTTGCATTTTTCAGTGTTAAACACCATCAGGTTCTCGTCCGCCCATTTCCTGAGCCTGTCAAGGTCAGCCTGGATTGGTCCTCAGGTGTGGATGCTTTACTCCAAAGTTTGGTATCATCGGTAAACTTGGCCATTCTGCTTCTGACTCCAATGTCCACATCATTAATGAAGAGCAATATAGGTCTAAGGACAGAACCTTGAGGGACCCCACTGGTCACAGGGCACCATGACAATTGACTTCCGTCAATCACCACCCTTTGGGTCCGACCACAGAGCCAATTCCCCAGCCAGCGGATCGTGGTGGACCCAAGGCTGCAGTTGGCCAGTTTTAAGAGGTGATAATGGAATACCAGATCAAAGGCTTTTTTAAAGTCAAGATATACAACATCAATCTCTTCCCCCTTGACCAGCTGATAGGTCACCTGGTCGTAAAAGGAAATGATATTGGTTAAGCACGACCTACCCGCAACAAACTTGTGCTGGCTATCCCTCAGGATGTTGCCATCAGCCAGTCCGTTAAGAATGGCCTCTTTGATAATCTTTTCTAAGACCTTCCCTGGGATAGAGGTCAGGCTGATGGGCCTGTAGTTTTCTGGATCCACTTTCCTCCCTTTCTTGAAGATAGGCACCACATTGGCCTTCTTCCAATCTTTGGGCACTTCACCAGAGTGCCAGCAGCTCTCGAAGATCTGTGCCAGGGGCTGAGCTGTGGTGCTGGCCAGCTCCTTGAGCACTCTGGGGTGTAAATTGTCAGGGCTGGCTGACTTGAAGGTGTTCAGCCTCTCAAGGTGTTCCTTCACGAGGTCAGCATTGATGGAGGACAAGGAATCACCCTCACCCAGGCATCTCTGTCCTGTAATGGGCAGGGGCATCCCATGGGACTTGTGAAAGACTGACACAAAAGTACCCATTTAGTAAGTGGGCTTTTTCCTGGGCATTGGTCATCAGTTGTCCCTTCTGGTTTAGCAGGGGTCCAGTGTTGCCCTTGCTTTTCCTCAGGCTCCCCACATATCTAAAAAAGGACTTTTTATTGTCCTTGATGCTTGTAGCCAGCTGGAGTTCCATCATAGCCTTGGCTTTCCTGGTTCGCTCCCTGCAGGTCTGGACCAGTGCAGAATATTCCTCTTTGGAGGTAGATCCCATCCTCCATCCTTTGTAGGTCTTTCTTTTTAGACGCACGAGGTCCACCAGTTCCTTGTTGAGCCAGGGGGGCTGCTGTGCCCTTTTTCTGCCTTTCCTCCAAGACAGAATAGCCTTAGCTTGTGCATCTAGGATTGCTCCCTTGAGGAACAACCACTCTTCCTGGACTCCCCTCCCCTTGGGGTCATGGTCCCTTAGGACCTCACTGACAAGTCTCCTGAGCTTGTCAAAGTCAGCCCTCCTGAAGTCGAGGACCTCTGTACTGCTGACTGACTTGCCAGCTTTTCGGCGGATGGTGAAGGTGATCAGCTCGTGGTCGCTGTCACCTAGCTTCCCTTCGATCTTTAGGTCACTGATTAGGTTGTCCCCGGTTGCCAGTTCCAGGTTGAGCAGCTCTTTACCTCTCATTGGCCCGTAGACTTCTTGAGTCAGAGCTCATCCACATATGTGAAGAAGCTTTGCAACTGTTCGGATTTGGCTGAGCACTCTTCCCACGAGATGTCTGGGTAGTTGAAGTCTCCCATGACAATCATGCACTGGGAGTGTGCATCCTCAGCCAATTCCCTGGTGAACTCCTGGTCAAGGTCTTGATCCTGGGCAGGAGGTCTGTAGTAGACTCCCATCATTGTGTCCCCTGTACCATGTTCCCCACAGATTTTAACCCAGAGTGTCTCCAGTTGTCCACCCTGGGTGCCAATGTCGGCTTGCAGGAATGTGTAGCTTTCCTTGGTATAGAGAGCTATACCCCTGCCCCTTTTGTCCACTTGATTTTACCCGTGGTCCAGTCATGGGTGGAGTCCCACCAGGTCTCCGTTATCCCTATGACATCGTAATTATTTGTCTTAAGCAGGAGGACAAGTTCCTCCTGTTTATTCCCCAAGCTCCTGGTATTCGCGTACAGGCATGTAAGTGTCCCCCTTGGGGGCCCTTGCCTTGCCTACTGGTTGTTTCAGGGCTGGGGCAGGGGTGGGCTCCCTTAAGTGCCTTAGCCTGCTGGCTTTGCAAGGGTTGCTCAGCGGGCCAGCAGTGGCGGTAGCCCCTCCCATCCCCCAGCGGGCTTAGTTTAAAGCTCGGTGGAGCAGGTCAGCCAGTCTGGCTGAGAAGAGCCTCCTCCCCAGCAGAGAGAAGTGGAGACCAACCCTTCCCAGCAGCTCGCTGCGTCTCTCACCAAAGAGCGGGCTGTGGTCATGGAAGCCAAAGCCTTCCTGATGACACCAGCGCCACAGTCTTTGGTTAACTACCTGAATCCTCCTCTCTCTCTTCAGCCCATACCCCGAGACTGGGAGGATCAAAGAGAACACCACCTGTGCCCCCAGACCCTTTAACTCTGCTTCCAAATCCCTGTAGTGCCTCATGACCTGGCTGGGAGCGCTTCGAACCGTGTCACTGGTGCCCACATGAATAAGGAGCTAATGGGCTGGAGGAGTTTAGGGATTTTCTCCGCAATGTCTCGGATATGGGCTCCCGGGAACTAGCAGACTTCCCGGATCAAGGGTTTGAGGTGGCAGATTACCCCCTCAGTCCCCCTCAGGATGGAGTCTCCCACAACAAACACTTTGCGTTTTGTTTTAGGGAGAACAGGGTTGGTAGCTGCAGTTGAACCTGTGTTGCCTCCGGGAGCTGGCAACTTGGCAGGCTTTGCTGGGGCTGCAAGAGGTTCGTGGTCCATCCCCTTGGCTGGACAGGATGGGAAGACCCGGTGTCCTCCCTTGTCCTGGAAGGTGACTGTGGTCAACCCTCCACCTCCTGGGGGAGAAGAGCCTGGCAGTAGGAGCTGATCTTCTGCTCACAGTCCCTGATGGCACGCAGTCTCTGGACTGTGACCTGGAGCTCCTCCAGCTGGCATGCCAGAGGCCCCAAAGGAGAGCAGACCTCACAAGGGGAGGTGGCCATGCTTCCGGTCCCCAGGGCCTGAAAAAGTGACAGGTAGCCCCCGCAGCTGAGAGGCAGGGGCTCTGTCTGTGTGGAGCCCGGAACCAGGGGCTCCGTCTGGGTGGAGGCCTCTGAAGCGCCAGAGTCGGGGGGCCACAGACCCTGAGGGGTGCCTCGGGTTGCGGCACGTGCCCATCCGCAGCATGCTGCTGAGAGGCCAGCCGCAGCTGGGACTGCCTACCCTAGGGCGGGGGCTCACAGGCAGGGCCTTAGGCCCTCCCACTCACCCTCCTGTGCAAACTCTGCGCTAACTCATGCGCCAGGTAGACAAGCGCGCCTGTTTGCAGCTGAGCTGGGCTAGTCTGCTCCCACCATGGCCCCGCTTACCTCCGGCTACTGCTGGGGGTTGGCGGGGGGGCTCTGCGGCAGTTGGGGGTCTCTGGGGGGCTTTGGGGTGCGGGGGCACGACAGGCTTTCATCCGTGCATCTCGCACCGCTCCCTAAGCCTCTCTGGGGCTTTGTTCCTTTGGCAGGCCCTTTTAAACTACGCACATGCACAGTGGGCCTGCCTCTGGCACTTGTCTACTCCTGGGCAAGGCAGGGGGCCCTGCCCAGGATTTGGAGGACCCTGCCTGCCTGGAGAGGGATCGGTGAGTACCCCCTCCCCCTCCTCTACTGTCCCCCTGGGGGCCTGAGCCGAGTAGGCGCCGGGGCAGGGCAAGACCCTCCCCGGTTCCTAATCAGCCGCCTCCCTGCAGCTGAGCTGGGCTAGTCCCCTCTCACCACGGCCTCGCTTACCTCCAGCTGCTGCTGGGGGTCAGCGGGGGGGCTCTGCGGTAGTTGGGGGTCGCTGGGGGGCTTCGGGGTATGGGAGCGCGAGGGGCTTTCACCCATGCGTCTCGCGCCACTCCCTAAGCCTCTCAGGGAGAGGAGAATTGAATGTAGGTCTCTTACAGTCTGTGTGACACTGTTAATCAAGGTATTGTAGAAACAGAGTTTGCTACCACCACCTCTCTTACTAACCATTCTCCTGAAAGACAGCACAGGTGTCTACCTTCAGTTTACCATTCAGGCTTGTGATGCCATGTAGAAGGAGGTGCCTCCTTGCAGCCCTCCATAAAGCAGAGGGGCCTGAATTTAGGGCTAGCGTCTCTTTAGTGTTTCTCTATTGACTTGCTGTAGGCAGGGCCCCACTTCGGGGGCTAATTTTAATCCCATTAAACGATGTCTTATGCTTGTGATTATGTAGAGGCCTGCACCTGGATTGTGCTCCTGGGGTCAAGTTAGGCATTGCAGTGCTCAGTATTGCAGCATTTAAAATATTTTTTAAAAATCTATTTCTCGATACTCAGGGAAAATAGGGTAATGTCTGTGCAGGGTTGACCCCAGGTACAACGTGACAGGTGGCTGGAGGCATAAGCCAGGGTGCCTCACTATTTGTGCCTGGCTTGAATCAGTTTTCCCGTGGACAGGTCTCAGATACAAGATATACCACTTCACAGGTCTGATTCAGTCCCTGGACCCTACAGGAACTGTTGAATACCTTTGTCGGTTTTAAATAAGCCATTGGAGGTACAGAAATGTCTATCTGTGACCAGAGGAGTGATTTTTTTCATCTCACAAAAGTCATGATCTGGAGAGAACTTGTACCATCCAACCTAGATTTTTCACCCTGAATAGTCTGGCTACTACCATTGTCAGATTTAGACAGGTCACTTTCAGCCTTAGCCTCTCACTTGCGTGTTGTTTTCCTTTGTTTTTCTCCCTCTGCCATTTTCTAGAAATCTTTCATTTCTTTTCTTTTTTTTTAACAAAATACTACATTACCCAGTACTGGTAAAGGTTTTTAAACAGACCCTTTTGTTTATGTAGGTAAGGTACAAATGGCTTGGATTTATAAAAGAATGTTTTACTTTGTACACTTATTTTTTTGTAGAATAACTTCATACTCCTTGTTCTTGTAAAACCTGGTTCAAAGTAAACCCAATAGCAAAATAGTTTTAGCAAACACAGATAAAACTACTTGTAGCTTTTATATACTGCATTTACTTAAATAGAATATTACCCTTATTATAAGACAGCCTTCTGATAATTGGATTCTATATATGGAAAAATTATAAATTTCTTATAATTTTCCAAGTATAGAATATAATTATTGGAGGTTTGCCTTGAACGTGTTCCTTTCCCACTGCTACAGCAGGGAAAATAAATCTGGGGGGAGATCAGGTAGCCCTTTGTTCTCTGCGTCCCCTCAACTTTTTCCCCTGGGAGCTCCTTCACCCTCTCCTTACTGTCAGGCTCTGCTCTTCCTGAGCACATAGAAGTAAGGTGCAAATCTGAAAACAATAATCTTAAAATTAAACATGACTGTAGCAATTTGCATATAGTACCCATACACTTAGTTTATCCAGAATTGATGAATGTTACCTTTTTTTGAAACTGCTGCAAGTTTTAGCACAGGTACTCTACAGACACTTTTGAGCAGCACTTGGGCACCTACTTGTATGTAGTACAAGCTATACATGCCAAAAGTTCATGATTTACCACATGCTTCATTGGGCTTGGCCCCACTAGAGTTAACAGTATTTCAAGCCACGGTGTCCCACAGCTCAGTGTTGCTCAGTATGTGTGCATACTCCAGATACCCCTCCCTGCAAGGATCCATGTGATAAGTAGCCCTCCACTCATGACTGGACCTATGTGTTCTTGTCACGAGGCTTGGGATGCTTCAAAAATGTATGTGCAGATGCAACACAGGGCAACCTGGTCTGGCTTCACCTCATGGAGGGCAGGGCCACACTAATCATATGTGCCAAGCTGAGAGAGGGGTTGACAGAGGGATTCTGGGTGAACTGCATGCAGTGTCATGGCTCACCATTGACTTGGAAAAAAGCATACTTGCCACTGACTCTAATGGGCAGTACCATATGTCTTATTCAGGTGGGCTGCCCTTACTTATCCTTGTGATAGGTTCCCATCAGTAGACTCCTCCCTAGCTTGCTCCTGCAGCCTTATGGATGAGGGCAATTAAAACTCGGGGGCATCCGAACCCCAAGCCTCTGGGCTTGGGCCTGCACGTAGGATGCCTGCCAAAAGATTTGGAAACATCTGAAGTCTCACATGGGGTGGAGGATGTTTGCCAGTAGCAGGGCCACTTATGTATCTTGACTGACTCATGGATTTGGAATTGATTTGGCTTGGCACATGAACAATTACCTTTAAAAAAAAAAAAAAAAAAAAAAAGCATGTTCCCATCCATATGTTTGCCCAATGTGGGCCATGTATTTTATAGTCATGCTCAGTGTTGACTGCATTTAATCAATTTCATAGTAGATTTCCATTGCTGAGCATATGCTGCTTTTGGCAGCAGTTTAATGATAGACAGCTTATTTAGTGAGATTTCCTTGTATGCAGTTATAAGACAAGGGTTTTTTTTCTTATGCCAATGGGGGATGGAGGGGGGAACCTCATCTTAAATATACACACCATCTTTACTTGAATACAAGACATGCGAGGCACAGGATGTGACAGTACCAATCTATTCAGTGTTTGTTAGGTCTGAGCTGGGGTTCTTTGTCCAGTATTGGGCACCACAGTTTTAAAAGGTTGTCGAGAAACCGGAGAGAATCTATAAGTGAAGATAAGTGGGTTGAAATGCAAACTAAACAAGGCCAGGTTGAAGGAATTGGTATGTTTTGTTGGGAAAAAAAAATAGTTAAGAGGTGGATCATGATAGCAGTTACCAAATATTTGAAAGGTTGCCATAAAGAAGTTAAAGACAATTTTTCCCTTGTTGCAGGGCCAAGAGAGATTGAGTTTAAAGTAAAGCAAAACAGATATAAATTAAATCTAAGAAAAAAAATTCTAAATGTAAGAAGAGTAGGACAGTTGAATAAGCTGCTTAGGGAATCTTCCTCATCTGAGGTTTTCAAGATGAGGCTGAATAGGCAGCTGTCTGGGATGATTTGTCTGCATCTGTGCAGTGGTTTGGATTAGGTGACTTCTGATGTCCCTTCCAGCCCTTTCATCTTATGATTCTATGAAAAGAGTGGATCTTTTTTTTTTCTTTTTTTAAAGATGGATGAAGAAGCCTCGATGTGGGGTTCCTGATCATCCCCATTTAAGCCATAACCGAAGGAAAAAGCGATATGCGCTAACTGGACAGAAATGGAGGCAGAAGCATATAACTTACAGGTATGTTTTATTTTTTAAAGAGTAATATTTTGACATGTACTATTTACTCAGCTACAAAAAGGGAAATGTATATACTTCATACATACTTATGACCCTCTGCATTTGAGAAGATGTGAAGGATGAATTTTTTTGTAAGCTGCTAAGCAACTTTGGAGTCCAAATTTCATTTTCAAGTAAAATAAAATTGGGCCAGATTTAGGCCAGATTTTTAAATGCCTTCAGGTCGTATCATTAATGTGCATAACCTAACTTATATAAAAAAAGATAAGAACATAAGACATTCCACATTGGTTGGATCAATGGTCTGCCTAGCCTCTGAAAGTGGTGAGTGCTAGATATTTCAGAGAGAGAGTATATGAATGAGGCATGCCTTCCCTGACATCAAGCATCATTGTTTTAGGGATGTCAGAGGATACATGCCAAATTGCTCTGTTTAATAGCTCCTAAGGAACCTATTCTCCATGTATTTATCTAATCCCTCTTTGAACCTGGTTACATTATCTACCTGTATGACATTCTGCAGTAGTGGGTTCCACAAGTTAGCTACATCCTGTGTAAAAAAGTACTCTCTTCTTTGTTTTAAACCTGCTTCCACACAATTTCACTGGGTGCCCTCTACTTCTTGTATTCTGGGACTTGGTTAATAACAGTTTTCTATTCACCTGGTCCCCTTTCATCATTTTATAGATCTCTGTCACTCCCCCCCCTCTTTCTCTTTTCCAAACTGAAGAGTCCTTATTCTTTTTAGTCTTCACTGTACCATTTCCAGTTCCAGCTCATCCTTTTAAAGGTGTAGAGACCAGAATTCATGTAGTAGTCAAGTATTACTACTTACTAGTAGTCAAGCTGCTCTGAGGCTTTTGGATAGTGTGGGATATAAATCTAATAAATAAAATGTGGGCTCATCATGGATTGATAAAGTGGCATAATAATGCCTGCTATTTTGTTTTCAATTCCCTTCTTAATGATACCCAACATTTTGTTGGCTTTTAGTTGCTGATGCACATTGAGCCAGTGTTTTTGGAGAACTGTGTACAAGAACTCCAAAGTATCTTTCCCGAATGGTGACAGCCAGTTCAGAATCCATCACTATAAATACAGGCAGTCCTCGACTTACAACGTTTTGAGTTACAACGGTTTGAACTTAAAACGTATATAAATTGACACCCTGTTTTAATTTTCTGATGTCAGTTTCAACTTTACAACGCTTGATCTGATGTGATGCCACGCCAGCGAACAAGTTCGCTGGGTCACCCATCTCCCTGGAGAACATCTGTCCAAACTTCTTCGGACACTTTCTTTAAGAAAGCAGACAAGACTCCAGAAAAACCTGCAGCCAAGACTCCTGAGGAGACTCTAGCCAAGAACCGTTCAAAAAGTCCAACCAAGAGCCCTTAAAAAGTCCAGCAAAGTCACCTCAAAGAAGTTTTTCCAAATCAATACGATTGCTATTTACAGTATAAATACATTAATGTAGCTTAATTGATTGAGTACAAAATTCTGGGGTATTTTTGGTGAAAATAGGGTATCGGGCCTTGGTTCAGGAACCAATTCCCCATTTATAACATTGTTTTTTATGAGAAAATTGGTTCTGAGTTACAACGTTTCGACTTAAGACGCTGTTTTCAGGAACCAATTGTGTCATAAGTCCAAGGACTGCCTGTATATAGTTGAAGTTATTTTTCTCCATATGCGTTCCTTTGCACTTGAAATTCATTTACCAATTTATTGCCCACTCACTAGTTTTCTGAGATCTTTCTTCAACTCTTCAGCATCATTTTAATATTAGAACACCCATAGCAATTTAGTATAATCTGGGAACATTGCAAGTTCACCATGTTTTCCATTTTCCAAGTCATTTTGGAAATGTTGAACAAAAGCAGCTCCAGCACAGATTCTTGAATTCAACAATTGATCTTCCATTCTGAAAAATGACCATTTAGCCCAACTTTTTTCCCATCTTTTAATCTGTTTTTGATTCCTGAAAGGGTCTTCCCTCCAATCCCATAACAACTCCATTTTTTTAAAAGTCTTTGGTGAGGGACCTACCTCACCAAAAGCTTCTTGAAAATCCAGGTATATTATATCAACTGGATGTCCCTTGTGCATATGCTTGTAAATGCCCTCAGAAAAACTCCAGCAGATCCCTGAGACAGTATTGCCTTTTACAAAAAAACACACTGACTCTTCCACAACATATTGTATACATCCAAGTGACCAGAATAGAAGTGAAGCTCACCTGTCTATAGCAACTTTAGTAGAACAGATGTTCAGTGCACTAGACCAGCTTGAAAATGGCTAAAACCGGTTTGAGATGAACCAGGAAGGGGTCTGGGACAGACATTGCATAAACAGGTTTGACCCAAATTAGTTAAGTCTGCTACTACATTCAACCGGGTTTAAGTTGAATCAGACTCCCCCAGCACCCCAGATGCTTTGCAACTCTGGGCAGGGCTGTGTTCTCAGCTCCAGGCCAGCAGGGCAGGCCCCTCCCCTCTGCTCCCTGACTGGACCTCGGCAGAGACTGCAGGTACAGCAGCATCTGCCTGGCTTCCTTCTGCTTCCCTGTCCCCACCATTCCTCATCACTTCCTGTTCAAGCAGGAATCCCCCCTTCCCTCTGTCTTGCACAGACTCCTCTCAGTGTTAGCTAGCATACCACATACTGACTACTGTCCATGCTATGGAAGACGGGACAAAGGCAGACAGCACAGTATCAGCTTAGGGCTTTTTGGAGCTAATCAACAGGTAGCTGGTAATGTCCCTCCGTTCCTTCCTTGGAAAAAGTTGTTTAAAAAGAGCTTGAACTAACGAAAGAGGCATATGTAAGTAAATGCTGTGTAACTCCCTGCTGGCTCTCAGAAGAGCAGCAAGGGGTGGAACCCCTCCCTGATCAGAGCATCCTGTCTGGCCTGGCCATGCCTCCCCTCAGCTCAGCACAGTTCAAGGGAAGGGAGGGCTGCTTTAGTGCCCCCCAGCTTCTAACCTGAGCCACTGCAGGCATGTGCCTGCATTTCTGGAATGAAAACCTGCAAAGACTAACCTGCAAAAAATGAATCTATTCAGGCTCAGGGTTTTTGAATGTCTGTCCCTAGCCCTAATGTCCCTACCTACTCTCTGGCTGGCTTTCTGCTTTTGCTGTATTTAAACATATTCTTGTTCTTAACTTTAGAATCTTTTGCAAAATGCCCCTCAAATTTTTTTTGGCCTGTCTTATTTTACTTACACTGACTTTTGACTTGCCAGAATTTGTGTGATTTCTTGTTTTCCTCATTTGGGAACACCTTTCATTTTTTGCCTCTGATACCTTGCTACTAAACCATGCTTTTTTTGGACTCTGAAGTCTCCTCCTTTATTTCTGGTGTAAGCTTTTCCTGAGCCTCTAAGCTGGTATTTTTAAACAGCTTCCAGGCTGCCTGTAAGCCTTGTCTGTTCTTCTTAACTTTTTTCTAACTTACTCATTTTTTGTGGAGTTTCCCTTCTTGAAGTTAAATATTGGGATGGTTCATTTTTAACTTCAAACTCCTACCTAGTAGTTTATACCATCTCTCTTACACTTCCCTATGGTGTTTGCACTCGCATGGACCATGAACACCAGCTCTTCTCCAGCACTCCAAAGCTGCCTGTGTGCATATCTCATGAAGCTGACAACCTTTGCACCTGGCAGGCTAGTCAGCATGTGGCCCCCTTGGATGCCACAAACCTAGCTACCTACATGTCTAATGATTGAATCCCCCACTACCCCTACCTGCTTTTTCCTATCTTTTAGGATCCCTTCCCTTGAAGGAATATCTTCGCTGTAAGAAGATACTATGACATCAGCTGGAGTGTATGCGCCATCTGAAGAATTGTTTCCCTCCATCCCAGCTAGATGCCCTCCTTCCCTGAGATTCTTATCTTCATCAGCACAGGGGCTGCTACAATGGAGGTGGGACTGCTGTACAATGTCCCTGAAAGCTTCATCTATGCACCTCTCTGTCTCCCTTAGTTGCTTCAGTTCAATCGCCCTAGCGTTGAGACAATATATCTGTTCTCTTTAGGCCATGAGCTATTGGCACTGGGTGTACACACTCAATGCCATAATTTTAAATAGCTCCCACACTGCTGTTGGACTTCTACTTGAATTTTTTTCTCTTGCATTTTTTCTCTTTGGTCCTTAGGAAAGTTTTGTTCTAGTTTTCTCCTTTAGATTAGGGAATTTCAGTGTATAGATTGACTTTCTGTTTACCTTATTCTGACATATAGGAGCTAACTATACACTAAGAATTTGAATTTAAAATCTAAGGTCTAAAGTTCAAATTTTAAGTGGATAATTACTTTAGAGTAACCAATTTAGATATCAAGCTGTTTTTTTACCAGAAATTTTACTTTGAAAGCTCTCCTGTTTGCTGAACACCCCTCAGTGAGATTCATTTTTATATTTCAACTCTGATTGGTACTACACACTCCTTTCTACACAATACCTTGCAGACTGGCTTTCTCTGGTCACTAAGGGCCTTGTGTTCAGCCCTTTTTAAACCAGTCAGTCCCACCACCTTGTTAAAAGCAAAGTTCTTTCCCAGACATGCACTCTCCAAACCGAAACAATCCTTTCCCACATACACTGTTATCACCACCAAGGAAAGTCAAACAAGAGACAGTCAGGCAACAGACAAGCAAACTTACTCATCTTCCAGAAAATGAAACAAGAATCATCTTCTTTCTTCAGGTCATGCTGTCTTGGTAACTGTCTTGTTTGCTGTCCCCTTCTCATGTGACTGCTGAAAACTTGGTGTTTTTTAAAATTCCTTTAAGTACATATCTGCACATTTAGGCACATAAAGAGCAGGGCACTGGATTAGATGACCTCTTTAGTTCCCTTCCCTCACTATTTTTCTATGATTCTTTCATATCTGCTGTAAATCTTGCCCTTGGTAATTTGTTTAATTTATAATCAGTGGGCCTTTTCCTTTTGAGTTATTGCAATCCTCTTGAAAATGTTGCCCAGAAAGCTGAAACATTTATGTAATATACTACTTTAAATATGCTGATGAGTAACAAAAGCTTCCTAAATATTTATTTTTAAACAACTTGTTTTGCTGAGGTGGTAGAAGGCTGTGCTATTCATATACATTTTCCTGCTTTCAATTTTTGCTGAGCTCTATGATGTGTGAAGCAATGGTTTGTAAAAATCTGGTGAGCAGTGAAAATGTTAGCAATAATGATTTGTTCCCTAGCTGCATTTTGGTTATATGGTATAAGACTTGAATATATTTTACTGACAGTTTTTTAGAGTTGTTACTGAATGCTACACATTAACTTATTTTTGTAAAGCACTCAGAATTTTTTTGTCACTTAGAAACATAAGAATTTGGATTTCTTGCTTTTTTAATTTATCTAATATCTTGGATCTGTATCAAGTCTAGAGTTACAATGAATGCTCTAGGGACTGTCTTAGTTGAAAGGAGTTGCAGTATAACGTCTACATTTTATTGGCAATACAAACTTATGGAAAGCATTTCTAAGAGTATGCACAGATGTACATGTGAAGTACTTAAACCCTACCCTAATTTGAAGTGCTTCTAATTTGGGGCATTTTAGTATAATACAAATGTACAAGCCCTCCACAGCTACAGCACTTCATAGTCTGCCTGAATGGATGCAGTTTTGCTGCTCAACAGTCGGGGCTGGTAGGTAGACATCCTATTATACCTCCCAGCCACAACTTCCCAGCTGCTTCCAAGGACAGACATGTGGTAAGAGCAGAGGCTTATCGGTACTTGACTCCCCATGCATCCTACCATTGTAGGTCAGTTTCATATGTATTGCCTTTCAGCCAGGTGCAGAGAATGATGCCGACCATTTGCTTTCCCTCCAGTCTCTCATGAAGCAGTACTGCAAGGTATTGCCTCTGCTTCCCTGTTCTTGGTGGAGGATCTTTGCTTACATGGCCATGCTTTCTGTACTATTCCAGCATGTTTGACAGTGCCAGGACCCTGGCATATGAACAGCACTTCCTTGAAATGTGCTATGTGTTCTGCACATCTGAGAGTCGCATATCAGATGAGAAAGATGTATGAAGCTCCATGAAGGATGTCCTTCTCTAGGATCACCTGCAGAGCATGGACTACTGCTTCTTTGTCCAGGACATAAATACTAGATGATGAGAACGGACAGCCCTAGGAACCAGGAATGAGTTGTGGAAGCATGTAACAGGGACCAAGCCCTGTTAATTAAATAGGACTAGGCAATAGAGTTAGCAAGCTCTAGAGCCCTGGATAAGAAGCAGCTGGCAGCTAAGTAAGTAACAGCCTGCTGAGAAGACCAGAAGAAGACACTTGTAGCCTGCTAAGAGGATCCTAGGTCAGGTGATGAGAAGGAATCAGGGGCTAAGTAAACCTGCCCAAGAAGCAAAGGGGGCAGTCTGGCCTGGGCAGAGTGGGAGGAGGGAACTCACTGCTGGGAGCAGAGAAGCAGTACAGGAAACTAGAAACTGTCCCTGGCTGTGCTCATGAAGGAGCAACCTGTGCTGAGTGGAGAAGCAATAAGAGAGACAGAGGGACCTGTGAGTAGATCCTGAAGTGCATGAGCTGAAAGAAGCCAGCAGACTGAGTAGAAGCTTTGGGAGAACTTAGAGAAAGGCACCTCAGCTGCACTTGATTGTGTTCAGGTTTTGTTTTATGTTGCTGTTTTGGCTGTGAGGCATAGATTCATAGATGTTAGGGTTGGAAGGGACCTCAATAGATCATTGAGTCCGACCCCCTGCATAGGCAGGAAAGAGGGCTGGGTCTAGATGACCCCAGCTAGATGCCTATCCAACCTCCTCTTGAAGACCTCCAGGGTAGGGGAGAGCACCACCTCCCTTGGGAGCCCGTTCCAGACCTTGGCCACTCTAACTGTGAAGAAGTTCTTCCTAATGTCTAGTCTAAATCATGGGGATGGCTAAAGGGAAGGAAAGAAAGCCGCACTGAACATGTCCCATGGAATATTGTTGAATTGCCTGGCTGCCAGAGGCCTTGTGAACTGTAACCAGTCAAAGAATGAGAGACGGGGCAGCACCAAAGACCACCATTCTGATTCTCTGGAGGCAACCTTCCAGAGTGGCAGGTGAGGACAGGGTGGTACCTGGAGTGAGATCCAAGTAGAAGAAGTGGGATTAGAGAGGTTACAAGGAGGTACCCTTCCCACCACAGGTAGTTGATCCCATTATACAGCAGAACTTTAGGATGAGTAGAGCCATCTTCCCAGATATCTATGCTAAGCTGGCCCCATTATTCCAAAGTCAAACCCCCAGCATAATGTTGCCTATGACCATACTTGGCATTTGTCATCTGGAAGTTGGCAATCACTGGTAGTCTCCAGTCTGTCACCAACCATGTCAGCATGCACAGGTTCACAGCCAGATCAGCCATTCAGGTGTGCTGCACCATTCAGAAGGTGCTGGTGCTATACTATTTCTGCCTCTTCAATCTTCAAAAGATCGTATCTGGAATTGCCTAATGAGCTTTCCAAACTGTATCAGAGCCACTGATGCCTCCTATAGGAGTATGTAGACTGCAAGGGGTATTTCTTTTATTTGTCTGCAGAGTGTCATGAATCACAGGTACTAACACTTTGTTCCATGCTATCATAGATGTCTGAACAGTTGTTCTACAATATTATTACCAAACAAGTGGACTCGTGGGTTCTCCCAGCATCCCACAGTCTTGGCCCCCTGGAACTCTGTGTGACTCTGTGTGGCCACTCTGGCCCTGACTACAGAACTCTACTGCCCAGAGTTGTCACCTCCTAGATGGCCACTCCCACCTATTAATTGCCCTGCATAGCTCTTTGCCAGCCATTTCATGCTTGCCACCTACCTGAGACCAGCATCATATCCTGCATCCACCGCACGCCACCAGGAACCTCTATCCACCTGACCATCCAGCTGTCTGGAAGAACCCATTGGACCCATCCACCATGCACTGAGACAAATTCAGACCTCCATACCCCCACACAGCCATCTGTCCTCCATCTATCCATCATGGCCATTCAATCTGATGACACTAGTGCCTTAAGCAGGGAGAAGGTAGTGCATTTAATTGCCATCTGAGGTGAGATTGAGAACTAACTGATGTTCCAGTCAAGCCACTGAAACAAGGCAGTCTGTGAACTGATTGTGAAGGAAATGGCAGCCTGGGGACATGACCATGACAGTCCAGTGCTGGTTCAAGTGCAAGGTACGGAAGCAGCAGTTTGCAAGGACATGGGACAGCAACTGCATGTTGTGCCCATGTAGAATCATGTGTGCTCACTATGAGAAACTGTCCCACATCTTCCTAGTCAGCAGCATAGTTACAGCTAAAAACACAGTCAACGCAACAGCTTGTGCCACCCAGAAAAGGGATGAGGATTACGATGTGACTGGTTGAAGATATGCAGCCCCCACAGGCCAGCAGAGCAATAGGAGCAGTGAGCCAAATCAGATCCTGCCAAGTAGAGTGGACTCCCTGGCCATCCACCAGAGCTGCATGGCCTCTGAAATAGACCGATGCTTGGACAGTGAAGATGTGGAGCACCCTGCCTTCCCACCCAGCATTCATCATCCCAGTTGGCCTTCTCCCAGTATGGACCTGGAATTTTTACCCACCCTGTATACAAATCCAACATCTCCTGGCTGTGCTGGAGATGACCATGTGTGAGCATGAGTTCAGCTGACTGAGTTTAATCAGGTATATTACATCATTCTGTGATCCACTACCCTCTGCCTGGAGTCTGGAAAAGGATTCAGCATGTGCAGGACACACCGGCAGCACCAGATGAGTGGCCTCTATTTGAGAATTTGGAGGCACAGCATTTTTAGGAGCCAGGGCCCCTCCACCTTGACTGGAAGGGGCTTGGACATGGGCTCCCCCTTGGCCTTGCAGATGTGCATCCTGTATGCAGAGACCACAAACTGGGGCACATTATGCATGCTAGCACCCATGGCATCCTCAGGCACTTTCAGCAAGCCTTGGGATGACCAATAGCATGTTCTGCAGCCCACCTGCAGCTGCTAAGCTGGTAGTTAAACAGTTCTTTCTGGCCATCCAGACATTAATTTTGAATGTAAGGCAGGCAAAGGGACAAAATTCCTCTACTCCATCAACTCAGTGAAGGAGGAGTTCCTGAGTATCCTTGTGTTGATACCCTGCTTGACTAACTAACACTGACATATATGAAAGGGCTACAGTGGTCTATACCTGCCTGAAGTACAATTAAGAAGTAGCCCTTCTGGTTGAGGAATTCATGGCCACGGTGCACAGGGAAAGGGTAATAATCGCCCCAACACAATTGAAGAACCCCAGGCTGGCCAAATCATCCATGACTTCCTATGGGTTGACAAGACATATGCACAGGGCCATCACCTGTTGGACCTCTGGACACACTTCCCATGTTGCCTCTCCAGCCATCAACTTAGTTATGCTGAAATTGTTTGCCACAGACTGGAGGCTGTCTAGGGTTGTGAACTTCCGTAGAGCAATGGTAATGCACCTTTCCACAGATAAGAGCGTCCTCATCATTGTTATCTGCCACTGTACGCATAGCACAGATATCCATGAAGGTGCCCCTGAACATGTGGAAATTCATGCACCATTGCTTATCATTCCATATGGCCATGATGATCCTCTCCCACCAGTTGCTGCTCTTCTCCCTGGCTGGAAAATGCTGCTCCTGGTTTGAAGCTGCTGCTAGCCATGATGTGCTTATCTGTGGCCAAAACATCTGTATGGTGGTAGCTGCTGTTGCAGAGTAGGATCCAGATGTAGCCATGGACCATCCATTATTTGGCAGCAAGCAGATGGATAAGGTTCAACCCCGACAAGTACTGCCCCCTCATTCTTAGAATGAGTCATGGTGGCAATCAAAGTAGTCATGGTGGCAATCAAAACCTGCCAATGTCACCTTTGTACTCAGTCTTGTTCACAAGGTGTGCAAGGCAATGACCACATATAGATTTATAGCAACCAATGAGGGTGGAAGCTCCAGATCATGGTGAGGGGAGGCAGCAGAAATGCAGTGGAAATACAGGTGGCAGTGATCAGGGTCATGAGCTGAGCAGTGAGTTGCACCAAAATCCCTCCCACAAAAATTTCACTGCCCACAGTTTGAACAACCAAAGGGCATTGTTCAGGGCATTATTGCATTACCCTTGGCTCAGTGCTGGCAGAGTCGGGAACCTATGCACACTTGACCAGTGCCAGGCATGCTGGTATGTATGTTCTCTCCAGCCATCCACTGGTGAAAGAGTGATGGTGTAGTCAGCCACTCATTAAATGCACTTTGAAGGACAATGTGTAGTCATGCCAATCCATCAACTTCTCCATTCTAGGACAAGTCACAGCATAGTCAGTTCTGCAACAAGTGCAACATATTTTTAAAGTGAGAGAGGGAGTTTGCTTGGGAGTTTGACACAGGAAGCTGTGTGTGTGTGCACATTTACAGGTGTTGTGTGTCTTGGGTGGGTTTTATTTATTTATATACAATTTCCTTGTTTAACTTTCTGCAGCCAAAGTGTCCTCCAAGGAGCATAGGAAGCATCAGTAGAGAGCAGATCAGCAGTTGTTTCTTGTGTGGGATGTGCTAAGTTCATGTGCCGTGTTGGTTAAATTGTTAAAAAGCCCTTTGATTGATCTGAATGTGAATTCAAGTCAGCAGGGCCTGATGGACTTCATTCCAGGGTACTGAGGAAATCAGCAGAGGAGATTTTGGAGCCCTTGGCAATAATATTTAAAAAGTAGTGGGAGATGGGCAGAGAGTGCCAAAGGACTGGAAAAGGGCCAACATAATTAGGATGACCATACATCCTGGGCAAACTGGGACAGTCCCAGTTTCTGTAGATTGGTCCCAGCCAGTTGGTCAAAAGTCCAGGAGTGGCATCCAGTGTGGAGACAGACTGGCACGGTGTGCCAGGCAGGGAGTGGGCAGGCACCGCTGCTGCTGGGCAGGAGCAAGGTGGGTAGAATGGATCTGTTGCCTCCAAGAACTGGGACCCTTGCTTAGAGACTGTGTTAGGTGACCCTGCAGTAGCCCAGAGCTAGGTGTGCATATCCTAGTTCCATGAGAGGAAATTTTTTTTTCACCCCTCCCCTTGCACATCTGTACTTTTTACTGCTGTTTGCTTCATAAAGGAAGGGTGGTGTAACTGCTCTGAGGTTCCAGGAGTGGCCATGACATCTCTGGTGGCCCTTTGGCTCCTTTCCTACTCTGGGTCTTGGATACCCTCCCTTCACTCTCGCCTGCTAGATGTTGGTGTTCTTAGTCGATTTAGAAAAGTGAGATTGTCCAGGGGTCCTAGAACGAGTATTACTCTGACCTCCTGCCTGCAGATCCCCCTTGAATCTGGCTGGACTCGATACAAAACTTACACTCTGTCATTTCTTCCGTTTTGGCCTGTACATGCTCCCAGGGTCCCTGTTGTCTTATGAGCTATTCACAGCCTCTGACCTCCCTTAGAATCCTGACCATGTCTTGCAGGTGTTAACAATCAGTTATTTCAACAGGCACTTGGCACCAATCCAGTAGCGGGCCACCTCAGGCCCCGACACCCTTGTTGGTGCCTCAGCCTTCTTGACCTCTGCCCCTTTCCTCTCTCTAGTTTACTTAGCTGAGGCCTTCTGTGCATGACCTGGTTTCTGGGTTCCAGCCCTGGTCTTGCCCTTCTGGGCTCTGACTCCTGTCCCTCTTGGGTTTCAGGCCCCTGACCCTGGTTCTCGTCCCTGCTGGGCCCCTGACCCTTTTTCCAGTACTCTTCCTATTTGTGTTACCCCTGGCAGGGCTCAAGGCAGTTGCACACCCTGCAGGCACAGCTGTGACTTCTAAACCACCCCTGTAATTGCAAACTCAACCATCAGTTAAAACTCAAACCAAAACTAGAGGTGCACCAGTACATTGGTCCCATATCAGATTGGCACTGATACGAGGAAAATTGAGAGCATTGGCAATTGGCTTTATTTTGTCTGTCTGTCTGATGTGGCCGATAAATGCTGCGTGTGTGCTCACAGCCACAGCGCAGCGCAGCAGGCAGGCGGTCAGGAGCTCAGTGCTGCAGTGTGGAGAGCACCCGTGTCCAGCTGGTAAGTCTGTTGTGGGGGGAAGGAAGGGTTAGGGGGCCATAGGTTGAGGCCCCCATGGTGAGGGAGGGAGTGGGAGTGGGGATGGGGCTGCCTGTGCACAGGGCAAGGGCGGTTGCCGCTGTGGGCTGGGGCCAGGGCTGCACTGGGCTCTTCCCAGCAGGGGCTGGGCCAGGTTCTGCTCAGGGTGGGCAGCAGTGGCACAGGCAGGAGGGGTTGTGGGGGCTGCAGCCACCCCAAAATCTGCTGTAGCTCCTGCTCCCAGCACCACCGTCGCCTGCCCCGAGCACAGCCCTGCCCAGCCCCCTGCCGGGAAAATCCCAGCACAGTCCAAGCCTGCAGTGGCAGCCCCCCCTTGCCTCACATGCAGATCTGGGGGCACACGTCCCCCATGGCCTCTCAGGGTGCACGCAGCACTGGGAGCTGCCCCCTCCCCTTTCTGTGCCACGTTCACGAGCCATGGCTCTGTCCCATACCCCACCCCGGCTGGGCAGCACCTGCCCCAGCACCAGCCCCACTGCCTCCCTCACCTGGGGGGAGGTCTTGATCTGCCCCTCCCCACATCCCTTTCCTCCCCACACATCTTCCCCCACAACAGACTTACTAGCCAGACACTGCTATCCACGCTATCCAGCTGCATATCGGGATTGGATTGATATCGGCGGATATGCCTTGTTAAAAATCAGCCCTCAGTGTCGGCCCAAAAAATCTCCATCGGTTCACCCCTAAACAAAAACCATAAACCCCCTGGGCATAACTAAACTTCTAGCCTACCATCTGTATACCTGCCGCTGTTCATCTTGTTCTTAGTGCCCTGCCAGGCCTTAGCCTTTATGTAACATCACCAGCCTGGCAGAATCTCAGTCAGTCACCCAGCAACTGTCATCTCTCTGCACAGAGCTCTTTCCCCAGTGGCTTCCAGGGCCAGATTGCCTGCCTTGGCTCAGCCCTGGACTTATATCTCCCCGGCCCTGCCCTTTTCTGGTCAGGTGACTGCCCCCAGCTACCCTCAGGTGCTTTCTGGCTAGCTGGCTTCACAGCAGGTTCACTTACTGCTGCTGTCTGTAAGAGTGTATTGTCTCCCCTGTTAGACTTCACCTTGCTGGATTATTGCAAGGTAACCAGCTCTGTGATATGCCCTAGGCCTGTTTTTCCCCCTTGGCTGGCTGTTTTCCTTGTAATTAGCTCCTCTTACTGCTCTTTCCTCCTCAAGTAACAGGAGTCTTCTGGCTCTCTGTTACAGGCAGCAAGAGCTTAGGACTTCTGGGTTTTATTTGGGCCTTTGCCCCTGGTTCTACTTGGAGTGAGCTGCTTCCTCATTGCAATGCCTCAGCATCTCCACCTGCAAAATGAGTTTCAGGTACTGCCAGAGGGAACAGAAGGTAGATTCCACTCCTGCTTGCAGTATGCCCCTGAAGACCTCAGTTGGAAAGGGTGAGAAGGGATGGTTTGGACTCCATCAATAGGAGCATTAGTTGTAAGACATGGGAGATGGTATTGTCTCACTGCTTGGCAGTGGTTATTGTCAAGAGTATTGTGTACAGTTTTGTGTACATTTTAAAAATGATGTGGAGAAGATAGAGAGGGTCCTGAGATGGGTGACAAAAATGATCAGGGGCTAGAAAGGCAAGTCATATGAGGAGAAGTGAAAAGAAATAGGCATGTTCAGGTTGTGGAAAAGATTCATAGATGTAGGGTTGGAGGGGACCTGAGCAGATCATCAAATCCGATCCCCTACCCTGGGCAGGAATGAATACTGGGCTCATATGACCCCTAGTAAGTTTAAGCTCATATGACCCCAGCTAGGTAGTTATCAAGCCTCCTTTTAAAGACCCCTAAGGTAGGAGCCAGCACCACTTCCTTTGGAAGCTGGTTCCAGATCCTGGCCGCCCTGACTGTGAAGTAGTTCCTCCTGATGTCTAGCCTGAACCTACTCTCAATCAACTTGTGGCCATTATTCCTTGTGACTCTGGGAGGCGCTCGGGGGAACAGGGTCTCACCCATTCCACTCTGGTCCCCCCGGTAAGTTTATAGACAGCCACTAGATCCCCTTTCAGCCTTCTCTTGTGAAGGCTGAACAGGTCCAGGTCCTGTAGACTCTCCTCGTAGGGCCTGCCCTGCTGCCCCCAATCATGCAAGTGGCCCTCATTTGGACCCTCTCGATGCTGGCCTCATCCCTCCTGAAATGCAGTGCCCAGAACTTGATGCAGTACTCCAACTGTGTCCTGACCAATGTCACATCCAGGAGCACATCCGTGAGGGACCAGCAGGGGAGATCATGTTTAGGGGCAACCAACATGGGTTCATTCAAGGCAGGTTCTGTCAGACCAACCTGGTGGCCTTCTACAACCAGGTCACAAAATCCTTGGCCGCAGATGTTGTGGTGGACATAGTCTTTCTGGACTTTAGGAAGGCCTTTGACACTGTCTCTCACCCCATTCTCATTAAAAAATTAGGTGACTGTGGCATTACCTACACAGTCAGATGGGTCACAAATTGGCTGGAGGGCCGCACCCAGAGAGTGGTGGTGGATGGGTCTTTTTCGACCTGGAGGGATGTGGGCAGTGGGGTCCCCCAGGGCTTGGTTCTCGGACCTGCACTGTTCAACATCTTCATCAGTGATTTTGGATGAGGGGGTGAAAAGCACCTTGTTCAAATTCACAGATGACACTAACATGTGGGGAGAAGTGGGCACACTGGAGGAGAGGGACAGGCTGCAATTAGATCTGGACAGGTTACAGGGGTGGGCAGATGAGAACAGAATGGGTTTCAGTATTGACAAGTGCAAGGTATTGCACCTGGGGAGGAAGAACCAGCAGCATACCTACAGGCTGGGGAACTCCCTTCTCGTCTGCACAGAGACAGAAAAGGATCTTGGAGTCATTATTGATTCCAAAATGAACATGGGCCGCCAATGTGGGGATGTGGTCAGGAAGGCTAACCGCACCTTGTCATGCATCCACAGATGCATCACGAGCAGGTCCAAGGAGGTGATCCTCACCCTCTATGCGACACTGATCAGGCCACAGTTGGACTACTGTGTCCAGTTCTGGGTACTGCACTTCAGGAGGGATGTGGCCAGCATGGAGAGGGTCCAGAGGAGGGCCACTCGCATGATCAGGGGGCAGCAAGGGAGGTCCTATGAGTGGAGGCTATGGGACCTGAACCTGTTCAGCCTCCACAAGAGAAGGCTGAGAGATGATCTGGTGACCATCTACAAACTGGCCAAGGGGGACCATCAGGCTGTGGGAGAGTCCCTGTTCCCCCGAGCACTGCCAGGAGTAACAAAGAATAATGGCCATAAGTTGACTGAGAGTAGATTCAGGCTAGATATGAGGAGGCACTACTTCACAGTCAGGGCGGCTAGGATCTGGAACAACTTCCAAGGGAAGTGGTGCTTGCTCCTACCCTGGGGGTCTTCAAAAGGAGGCTAGATAATCACCTAGCCGGGGTTGTTTGATTCCAGCATTCTTTGCTGCCCATGGCAGGGGGTCGGACTTGATGATCTGCTCAGATCCCTTCCGACCCTACCAACCATGAAACTATGAAACACAGAGGGGGAGGATCACCTCCTTGGACCTGCTTGTGATGCATCTGTGGATACATGACAAGGTGTGGTTAGCCTTCCTAATGATTAAGGGGACCATGATAGCATTGCTCAAATATCTGAAGTGCTGCCATAAAGAGGAGGGTAGATATATTTTCTCTTGCTTTAGAGAGCAGGACACATACCAATGACTTGAAGTTGCAGCAAAGTAGTTTTAGACTGGTTATCAAAAACAAAAACTTGTTTAGCATTAGAACAGTGAGGGAATGGAATAGACCACCTAGGGGAGTTGTAGAATTTCCATCATTGGACATTTTCAACAAGAGGTTGGATAAGCATTATTCAGGGATGATCTAGGACGGAGTGACTAGCCTACAGGATGTGTACTACAAATGGCATAGGCAGCCTTTGTATTTGGCACATAGCAGATCAAGGAGGGGAAAGCAGCACAGTGGCAGATAAGACAGGAAGCAGAAAGCAAAACATCAAATTGGCTATGAAGTATAGGGAAGAAAGCAGAGCAGCACGGAAGACAAGGAAAGGAGATTGTAGTGGCACTCGGGGACAGTGCGGGGCTAATTTTTAGCGCACAGTCAAAAAAGGTTGGCTCCCACTGATCTAGGAGTAGCCGTGCCTGAAGTGCTCTGTGAAGAGCAGCAGTTAGAAGCACAGGAGATGTCCTTCCTTACCCCACCATGGACTGCTGGGAGATAATGAGAAGAGCTCTGTATTCTGAAGCAGGTGAATGTTGGAGATGACCATACTCAGCAGCAGAAGAAAGAAGCAAAGCTCCACAATGGGCTGAGTGTTGAAAAAAGTTTAAGGAAGCAGCAAGAAGGTTATGAAGGGGATATAGAGAGGGGAGGTCTGCTGTCTGGTAAAAGGGTGTGATGTGTGTAGTTATGGTTGGTGTGCCCAGGTTGCAGAGCAGAATGATGGTGTTTTGTTTTTCTCATGTTTCTGGGTTTTGTTGGTTGCCAGAAAGGAATTTTTCCCCCTCCTGTTGCTACAGGTGTCAGAGTTTTATCTTTTTTTTTCTTTCATCAGAAGCACCGGGTGTTGGTTGCAGCCAAGGCTGGGGATTTTGACTGGGATGTGCCAGTGCTCCCGCTGGAACTAAAACCCAGAGATTCCTGGTTAGAGTGTTTTGCCGCTTTGCTCAGGGTTAGACTGACTGCCACATTTGGGTTCAGAAAGGAATTTTACCCCGTGGTCAGATTGCTACTGACTGGGAGCACCTACCCGTACAATTAATGTGAAGCAATAAACTCTGGAATTTATTGCTCCTGGATGTGCTGTTTGAACATAGGTCCAGGAGTAATAAACTCTGGAGTTTATTGCTATTCAAATGGTGTGCCTAGGAGTGCAGCATGTTGAGCCAGATGGGAGTAGCCCAGGGCTGCTCTCACCCAGCTCAACGTGCTGTGGAGGAGCTGACTGGGATACAAGGCAGCATCTACACTCACACTGCTACACAGTTTTTTATTCTACAGCAGGATAGCACCTGTATTTACAAGCACTATCCTGATGTGAAATAATTAATTTACTCCAGCCTAGTAGGGGCACACGTGTAGATGCTGAGATTGTTGGCTACAAATGTCCAACTCGGGATCCTTAAAATTCTGGTTTATTAGGCGGATTGAAGCACTGTAATGAAGTTAAATCATAAACCTTAGGGCTGGTCCCCACACACACATGCACATACACAGTAGCAAGCTACAAGAGTCAGGTATACCTATCCCACAGGTGCTGGAGTCTGCCGTTGAGGCTTCTTTCAGCGTGGTGTTATCCTCCAGAAGGGGGTCACTGGCTGCTCCTTCTGGCTGGACAGGTTGGGTGCTGGTCAAGTTGGAGATCAAGAGGGCACCGCCGAGGGTCACTTTTCACTGCTTTTTATCTGTCCTTGGCAGACTTCGGTGACTCCCCAGTTTTCAGGTTTGCCCAATCCAGGGGTCATTGACCTTCGTGGGACTTTCCCCCCCTTGGTGGCTACTGGATGGCATCTGTCAGCCCCAGGGGTCGTCCGCATGTACGTGCAGGTTTGGGAGTCCGCTGATGAAGTTTGAATAGGGCTCTGGGAGCGGTCGATTTGGAGATATTCAGCCCAGAAGTTGGTCCCCGGCAGTGATTAACTCAGGCCAGGGCTTCTAGCCCTTGATCAGTGACGTTTAGAGATTTCCCAGTTGTTACATTGTCTTCTATTGATTTTTTCCGTTGGTTGATCTGCAGTTTCCTTAGGTGTTAATTGCTGCCTGCTACTGTGTTACACATTCAATCACTGATTCACTTGCTCTTTCAGGGGCCAGCCTGATACAGAGAAGGGCAGTTTGATTCCTGCCCTTGTGTAACATTGTTACAGTGTATAACTTACTTATGAAACTAAACACATTTAGTTGAAAGGTGAGGAGTATAAAATATAAGCTACAAAAGTAATGCCATGGCACACAAATAGATAAAAATACCAAAATACACGGGGAGATACAAAATGCACACGTACAAATTTCAAAACACAATTCCTTATCTTAAAGTGAAAGAAAGAAGAAGGAAGAAAAGGTGGAAGAGGAAAAACATATCCAAGGAGGGGAGAGCAACTGCAGGCAAGAGGAAGAGGGGGCTTTCTGCTACAAGATGTTTACCATGCAACTAATTAGTCTGCTGCGCAGTAAAAGTCTTGTGTAGACACACCCACTGAGAGATTTTGCCTTCTTCTGTAGCAGGGGACATGGCCTTCTTTTCTGGATCTCTCCTGCATTTTAACAATCTTTACAGCAACAAGGTACTGACCACTCTTGTTCCCCTTATTTTATATATGGCGAATTAGGGTGCCATATCTTGTAGTTGTGACTGAGTTGATTTTGTAGGTTTAGTAATAAGTTAAACATAAATTTGTATTGAATGGGGATGATCCTGCCTCTTTATGGGTAGAGACTTTCATCCTGTACAACATCTGAACAATAAATTTCCAGCCTATGACTAATGCTCCTAAATGTGATGACGAGATGGTTAGATCTAGTTTTGTTGGTGGTGGTAGTGCATAATTGTATATATTAAGTAATATTGATAGATGTACTTTTTCAACTAGCAAAGGCAGAACATGACCTGGTGTTTGGAAACTAATAAATTCAGCCGAAAGATAAGATACAGCTATTTATCACTCTGGGTAATAAACTGTTGAAACAGTTTACCTAGGGATGAGTGGATTATCTATCACTTGGAGTCTGTAACTCCAGATTGGTTCCCTCCCCGTCTTCCCTCTAAATATTTTGCTTTCACTTAACCTACTTAGCTGTTGCTGCTGGAATCATGCAGTGAAATGTTTTGGTCTGTGCTCTTCAGGAGGTCGAATTAGAAATGTATTTTAGGTCCTTCAGGGATTTAAAATTCACAAAACCATCACAGTCCAGATTTATAGAACCCCCTACACACAATAAACTTACCTAGTGTCACCTCACTAGTAGCTCTGTTATGCCTGTTTTCATTGGAGGAAAAAGCAGTGCATAGTAGGGCCCGTGTGAAGCTTCTCTGGCTGTTTCATTATGATGCTGTTTCAACTTGTTTCGAGCTCGAAACAGCAAAATTGAAATGGAATGAAGGGCTTCAAGACAACCTCAAAACGAAATGAGGGCAGTCGAAATGTTTTAAACATTTTGAAACGTTTCGAGTTTTGAAGCAGCAGCCAGGTGGTGGGAGGCAGGGGAGAGACAGGACTGTGTTCCGAGTGTCTCCGCAGCCCCATGTTGCTCAGCCTGGGGGGAAGTGCAGCCCTGGCACTCCCCGCCTCCCGCCACCAGGCTGCACTCCATGGGGCTGGCGGAGCTGATGAGAGCTCAGCACCAGCTCTGCCCACCTCCTGCTGCTGGGTTGTGCTCCAGCTGGCTCCACCAGCCCCATGGAGCTCAGCCCAGTGGCAGGAGGTGGGCAGAGCTGGCACTGCACTCTGCCTCCCACCACTGGCCTGAGTTCTGTGGGGCTGTGAGCTGCTGAGCACTGAGCCTGGTGGAAGTAGCCCCACCAGGACTGTGCACCGCCTCCCCCCACTGGGCAGCAAGCCCCACCGGGCACTGGTGGAGGCGCCCAACGGCTTGCCCGGTGGGGGAAGGCAGCGTGCAGTGCTGGGGCTGCGCGCCATCTCTCTCCACCAGGCTCAGCTCCCAGTGCCGGTCCCAGGCAGCAGCGGCAGCCCTCTGCCCACACCCCTGAGAGGGCTGCAGGGCTCTGCCAGCCTCCTCCAGGGGTGTGGCTCCCATCAGCCTGCTATCACAGAAGGCTGCTCCTCCTCCAGTTTCATGTTCACCATTATAGCATTGAAATATTGAAACTGTTTTGACGAAATGGAAAAGTGCTTTCGAAATGAAGACTCGAAATGAAACTGTTTTGTCGAAACAGAAGTTCATGCGGAATGGTGCTGTTTTGCACAGCCCTAGTGTATAGTAGGAGAGAGACATCCTCTTTCCCAAGGTATCCTGTACCATAGGTGAGAATTCTGTGAGCAGACTGGATTAATCGAGTCTGCTGGAGCACAGAAATAAACGTTCTCCAGCAGACCGTGGTGTCACATGCATTAGCATCCCCGTGCTGAAAAATGGCAGTGGGGTGCTTTGAAGTGCCCCACTGCCATTTTTCAGCACAAGAGACACTGATCTATGTGACACTCAGGCGCTTTTAATTAAAAGCACTCGTTAGTTAAAGCTCTCCCCTGCACCTCCTGGAACAGGTGTAAAAATGCCCTATATTCCTAAATCTTTGGAGCTTCTGTTAATGTTTTTTTTATTTCACAATCCATAATATCAATCTCTTGTACCAATCATATCTCTGCCTTCCAGAACTAAATTATGCACTCTTTTAGGAACAGAGACCTGGAAGAACCTCCAGGATTACAAAGTCTAGTCTCCTGCTAATTCATTCACAATGTCATAAACTTTAATGTAGCCCCATCTTAAGGTCAGGGTTTTTTTTATTTCTTACATTTCCTACTCCCATTAGGAGGCAGTCCTAGGATATGACTATTCTAATAGCTAGGAACATTCCTCTGTTTTCCATCCTACATTCATTCATTGTAAATTTATCCCTATTTGTTTATTGCCAGTATTGTCTTCTAGCATAAGTATCCTTTTTCTCTCTGATGTTTATCCTTTGATCTATTTGTAGACAGCAGTTATATCTCATCACAGCTTTCATTTCGCTAAAATAAACAAGCTCACCTCTTTTAGTCCCATCTGACCAGGTTCCTTATTCCCCTCATCTTCCTGGAACCTGTTCTCTGCACATGTTCTACTTTCAAAGTATTTGCCTCGAACATGGTTAATGGGAATTTTTATGTAGTATTCCACATGAGTTCTCACCAGTGTCTCATACAATAATATTAACTCTTCCTTCATTTTTTATTGAATGCATGCTAGACTCTCAGTTGACTTTTCCTGGCTGCACCTGCCTGGTCTCATATAGGCGCTCTCTAGCGACCTTCAAGCGCACACCTGGTTCCAGCCGCAGGCTGTGTCCCCAGGCCCTGTGCGTTGGGTTGCGTTCAGCCGCGAGGGGGGCCCCGACACTCGCCTGCCATGACTTGGTCTTCTTTTTTTCAGCGGTGGGGTTCCTCCTCGTGGCTTCTCACAGACTGGGTGCTGCCATTTGGAGGTGTTCTTGGGGCTCCACCTCCCCTACACCCCAGCTATGCGCCAGCCCACAGGACCACTGGATAATGGTTTGCTGGCCTGTCCCTTTTTGATGTTCTCGTCCTCTCTCTTCTCTCCTTGCCCATCCCTCGATGACCTTTCACCCCGGATGACAACGGGGTGGGGGGCCGTCCTCATCTCTGCGCCTGTTCTCCCTTTTGAGGCTTCTGCTGTGTTGCCTCGGTCCTCTCTCTTGACTCGGGGTCACTTGTGGGTACCTCGCCCCCGGTCCGGGCTCTATGCAGCCTCCAAAATAAAGAAATTTACAAAAAAAAGAGAAGAAAAGAATAATTGGGGTCCGGGCTTCTGCCCACCCCACTCATGGGTCCGGCGTCTGTGGTCCACTAGGTCCCTCAACGCTATCCCTCCTTGGCCTGGCTGCCCTGCCAAGCCAGGTGTGTAACTCTTGTAATGTGGTCGAGACCCTTCCTGCAGGTCTCCATCCAGCCTCCTTCTGAGCTGCCAACCCTGTGGAGTTGCAGCTTGGGGAGCAGCTTCGTCCTCTGGCTTTGGTGTTGCTGCCCCCATTTCCATTTTCCCGCTGGGGGCTTTTAAATCTGCTGGGCAACAATTTTTGCTGACGTCGTCTGCCGGCGCTGTTCCCAACCAGCAATAAAAGCAGCTGATGAACTGCGCCGGTGGCACTTCTCAGCACAGCTCTGCTTCTCCTAGGGATGGTAAGTGTGCCCGCTTTTCAGGGCTTTCTATTTCTTTCTTTGGGCAGGTCATCGATGCCTTGGTTGTGCTGCAGGAGGTTGCTCCGGTGCCTCCATTTTTGTCCATTTTTGTCCCCCTGAGACACTGGCTCATAGTATAACCAGATTCTTCTCCTCAGTTGCTTATTCATTATGAGCTCATTACAGTAAACGTTTTTGTTCTCAACTCATTGCTTAACTATAGATCAACTGTGGAGAATATTTACTGTAACAGCAACTTTATGTAAGAAGGAACTTGGGTCTGATTAATACAGTACTTCTGGTCTACAGTTGCTTTTCAGGGCCTTTTCTTTTTTACTTTTACTTTCATTTTTCTTTATTTTAGCTTTCACTTGGTGTACTATCCTTTTCTTCTATCCCCTCAATGGGGGATAGAAGGTTTCTTGGTCTGCCTTAGGCAACTCTGTCAAGCAAAGTGAGGTCTCTGCTTCATCCACCAGCATGCTTTCCCTCAAGTTATCTAGTTTCATACCCCTCTGTGGATGCATCTATATGAGATGCTTTACTGCACAGTAGACTAATTTAGTCTACTGTGTGGTTGATTTGCTACCTGCAAATGCAGGTAGGAAATTAACTGCACCATAATAACTGCACAGTAGAGCATGTATAGATGACAACCAGCCCCATCACCAGGGGGCCACACTCAGACTAGCCTCGAGGCAATAGGGCTTGGACCTTCTCTGGCAACAAAGCTTGGGGTGGCTTTTTGTATGGCCTTTAAAACTCTGCAGTGATCCCAGAGGCCTGTGCCACCTGTTGCCTGCCTCTGGCCATCGGGTCCAACAGCAGTGGCCTTGGGCCAACTGCAGCAGCTTATCCAGACCCTGGTGCTGTCCTCTGGCCCAACCCCACCACCTGGTTGCCTGTCCTGCACTGGGCCCCTACACTGTGTGCTGCAGGCACCTGCCCAGGCCTGGCAAACCTGGACTCCCACCCACAGCCCCTGAGGGGCATAACTGGTCCCAGGATGAGACTACGGAACTTGTTGCACTGTGAGGCCAGGCTGGGTTTCAGAGCCAGTTCACTCAGGGCAGGCACTCCAACACCCACATCTATGAGGGCCCGGTGGGCCACATATGAGCACAAGCACGACTGGTCAGTGCACCATAAAGGTCTGGGCCCTGCAGGCACAGCATCACCGACTAGAACCGCTGGTTGAGGGCAGCCCACAGGACCATGCCATTTATGTAGCAGCTGGACCACATCCTTGTGCCCTGGGACCCTGGCCAGAGGTGCACTATGTTGTCCAGCATGGGCAGCCTACTAGAGCCTCTGCCAAAGCCTGGCAGTGGCAACAAGTCATCAGTAGGGTAGTGCCCCTCAGGGCACCAGGAGCCTGTCCTACTGTGGTCCCTGCCCCTGGCATCATCTGGCAGCCTGGGACAGTCTGGGCCATCACCTGCCCTGTCAGCTCTTGATGCGCAGGTAGCCCAGAGATGGCACCGACTGCCGTCATGAGGTCCAGCTCCTCCCCTGGGGGGGCGCGGCCTACCCGACCAGCCAGGCACCACACCCCTGCATCCCAGGATGTCACCAGGAGCTGCATATTGCTGCCAGCAGGGGCAGACTTGGGCCAATGGGAATTCCTGATACACGTACCCAGTAAGCCCCACACTGGGGAAAGGGGCCTCACTGCCCCTGCTCCTGCCCTCCCTCCATGTCTGTCCTGGCCGAGCTCCTCCTGACCTTTGGAGTTCCTCTCCACAGTATGCAGGGAGGTGGGGGGAAATGAAGAACTTTGAGCAGCTAATGCCCCCTCAGCTAGGCAGTCACGGGCCTCACGCAGATGAACTTATGGATGCTGGTGGTGATGTCCTCACCTGTGGGGGCAGGGACACGTAGCATAGGCACAGGTACCCCTCCAGGTGGTGGTGAATGATGTGGGGAAGCGTGGGCTTGCCCACCACACAGTTGAAGTTCAGGATCCCATGCCAGATTCTCAGATGCACCTGTGGCACTGTGGTGATCGTCATCAGCAGGGCATAGTAGGTCAGGCACCCTTCAGCCACTGGGGACCTCAACTGGCAGCTTCTCCATGGAGCTGTTGCCATGGGCGTTTATGTGACAAGCTTCACAGACACCCCAGTCTCCTGCCCTTTTGCAGGCAGAGGGAGACCCTGGCACACATGACCCGAGTGCACCAGGCTGCAGCCTCTCCATCTCCACCCCCAGAACCTCCTCCTGAGGTTCTGGTTGAATTTCACCCCCCCCTCCCCCTTTTTGTTTTTGGTCACCCCATCCTCAGCCCCACCTGGGACCTCCTGGTCAACCTCCTTCTGGCCCTGGCCAGGTGAGCCCTGTACTTGACCAGGAAGGAGGCTCTGGCCGGGAAGGTCCCCGGAGACTGCAGGGCTGCTTTCCTCTCACTTGTCTGTGCATGTTGTTGAGCAGAGCACCAGTGGGTGGTGTCTACCAGCTCCTTGGATGCCTTTGAGGACCGGTGGGTGCGGCCCACGGGGCTCAGCTCAGTGTCCCCCTCAGGCACACTTATTTTCACGTTTTGACCCACATGACACTCCTACCCTGTTTTTTCATTAGTTGCCGCAAAAATTTAGTTGTACCACTCGCTCATTAGCCCCACACGGGATTCCTAGTTAGCCAGGTGGGCCTTAGGGCCCACAGAATGAGTGTTACAAATAGACAGTCACCCTTCAGTCTGCGCAAATAGCTCTTGTGGGATGATCGCTCACCAGGAGCATGCTAGGGGCACAGGCCATGCGCAGGAGCGCCACCAGCTCCACATCCCAGTCTGATGGGAGCCCCAAGACTGAGCACCACTGGCCTGGCACCAACAGCAGAGACACCCACAGCAGGTGTTGCCAGGAGCCAGACCTGTGCCAGCCTGGGTAGAGGGCAGGGAAGGTAGGCTGCCTGTAACAAGCACAACAGAGGCTCACCTGTCCCTGCAGAGTGAGCGGAGACAGGGTGCTTGACTGGCAGCTGCCTATGTCAGGGCCTGTCCGGCTGACTTACCATGGTCCCTGAGTACCTGTGTGTGCAAAACCCCTGATCTGAGGCTGGGTAGTGCACAGCCACTTGGTATAGTGCATGATATTTCAGAAATGTTGCAAACTTACAAAGTCTTTCTTCTGGCTCTGCAGGTCCAGCAGTTGCATGTGGGGGAGTGGCACCAGCTGAATGCAGGGATATGCCATCAGGGTCACAGCCAGTCTTGGGCAGGACCTCCGTTTGCACTGGTTCCAGCAGCGGTGGACCCAGGACCAGACCCAGTTATTGGATTGGCTGGTCACCGTAGCGGAGGAGAGGCTGGCATGTGGAGGATGTTGTGCACGAGTGGGAGAGGGACCAAGTGGATCTGGCGTTCCAGGACAGGCTCATTGCCCCTCTTGAGTAAATGGTGGAGGCCCAGGAGTGGCAGGCTGCTATGGTGGCCAGGGCAGTGGAGGCCACAGAGGATGACCGCTGAGTGCTGGACACCATCCTGGCCCTGGCAGTCACCTTTTGTGCTGCCTGCTGCCCAGGTTTTAGTCCTTCCTGCCCCGTGTCAGCCACCCAGCGCTCAGACACAAATGCAGCAGTGCCTCCAGTGGCCAGGTCCCCCTGCCCCAGCACATGCCCCGGGTCCCCCACCCCCTGGGCCCACCTCTGTCACTCACCCCAGCTCCATGCGGCCCCAGAGCAGGACCTGCCTGCAGTGGGACCAGCACTGTGCATGGGGCCTACTGGCCCTGGTTGCAGAAAGGGGAGCCAGCTGCACAGCAAGAGCAGCAGCTGCTCTCACCCCCAGGCAAGCGCCTGCTGGACTCTCCACAGCATGCGCACCTATGGTGGTATGGGCAGAGGTTGGGGTGCTGGGCACCTGTCCCTGGCCTCCACCCCCTAGGTACCACACCCCACTGCCCCCCACCCTGGGAAGACACCCAGAGCACACTGTACATAGTATGCATGGGGAAGAGGGTGCTTTATTGGTGGTGGGTGGGGTGATTGGTGGTGGGGCTCTGTGGGTCAGGAGGGAGGGGGGGACAGGGTCTATGTTTGTGGAGGGGAATAAAGTGCTTTCCAGAAAATTGTCCACAGTGAGCATGGTGTTGGGGGTGCATGGTGGGGCTGGAGCCTGTGGCCAGTCTCCCAGGTGACCTACAGTGGGGAACACAGGAGGAAGTGGTCCACCAACATCTCTTGCACCTGGTGCCCTAGCCTCTGCTGCCGGGTGTGCAGCTCACCCGGGGCCTCAGGTGTGGGGACCTATTGCTGTTGCTGCTCCCACAGGTGGTGCTTCTGGTCCCAGATGTCCTCCTCCCATTGCGCCTTCTCCACCCATGCCTTGTGGAAGAGCTCCCATGCCTTGCAGATGTTATGCCATACACAGGCTGCGATAACCCAGGGGATGTTGGCCTCTGCGACCTCAAGGTGGGCGATGAGGGTGTGCCAGTGTCTCTTCAGGCAGCTGAAAGTGCAGTCCACCAGTGCGCGGGTCCAGTCCAGTTGAAATGTGCCTGGCGGGGGTCCAGCTGGCTGGTGTAGGGCATAAGCCAGGGGAGGAGTTGGGTAGGCGTGGTCCCCGATGAGGATGGGTGGGACCATCATGGCCCCCGTTTGGAGATCAAGCACCCCTGATGCAAAGTGCCAGCTCTCAACCAGGTCTGGCACACCAACCCAGCTGGTGCTCATGGTGAAGGTGCTGTGATGGTTGATGATGGAGTGAAAGCCCTGTTGGCTGTAGTAGGGTTGGTCACGGCGGGGCGGTGATGGGGATGCAGGTCCCTTCCATGGCCCTGATGCATTGGGGGAAGTCCAGGCTGCAGGAGGGTAGCATAGGGCTGAAGGAAGCCAGGAACAGGCTAGTGCCGTGAGGAGCAAATCTCTCCCAAATGACTGCACATGTAGACACTTGCCCAGGGTGGGTTTACTTCACAGTAAATTACTGCCCAGTAAACCCATATAGCACTAATTGCACGTGTAGACATGCCCACTGACTGCATCTACATGTGTGGTGAACTGTGCAGTTGTTACCATGCAGTACCATTGCTGCACTTTTTTTTCCTAATGATAGTATGTAGTAGCTCATCACTACTGCGCAGTAGCATTGCATTATGGTTAGTGCCCAGCAACACTACTACGCGGTAGCAACAACCTACGGCGTAGTGCCTCATTGCTACTGTGCTGTAGCATCTTGTGTAGATGCACCCACTGTTAACTTTAAAGGTGCACCGATACTTTAGTCCCATATCAGATCACCACCAACATAAGGAAAATTGACTGTATCGGCAATTGGCTTTTTTTGGCTGAAGTGGCCGATAATGCTACCGATAAATGCCCCGTGAATGCGCAAGAAGTCCTCTTTCAGTGAAACCGGACCAAGTGTACAAAGAGAAGATGATTGTCCCAAGGTTTGTGGCCCCAACAGATCTTGACTAGACTTAGCTAATGCTAGCACTGAGGTTCTGACATTGCTGACAAAGTCAAAGAGCCCACCTCTTTGCTGTAGAGCCACAAGTACAAATATCCAGGGATCTCCTTGATTTCTCTTCCAGTACTCAGCCACAATCCTGTTGTTTTGGTACTGATTTCCACCCTGGCACCTCTGCCAACCATGGTGTACCTCAGCAGACTCCTACTATCCCATCCTGTCCACTGTTGGGTATATCTCCAACAGTGCTACTTTGCTCCCCATTTTGGTCTTTCTGACTATGAACTTCCCCCCATAGGAGGAGTTTTCAGGGGTAGATTCTTCTGCCTGGAATTTACCTTAGCCTTGCAGGTCTCCAGAAAATGACTGACCCAGCTGCCAGGAAAGAAGAACTTGCTAATCCCAACCTACTGTGTTCTTTTTCCAGTAAAATTTTCCTTCCTTCTGTCCTTACTTCTTGCCTCCCTTCAGCATTGCAGATGGATGGTTTCACTGGCTTCCAAAAATTTCTGTGTGGTTTAAGTACTATAAACTCCAGTTTAGGAAACTGAAGAAACTACAAACAAGATCATGGACATTTTACAGCAGTCTATACTGAGTGAGTGGCCCTCCCCATTAATGAAACCATTATGGACCCTGCAGAGATAATAAGACAGATATCAGCCACTTCCACTCTAACTGTATAGAACATAGACAACTGGTATGACACTCCTTCCAGGGATGCAGAGTTTTTCTGTGTGCCCCCTAGACTTTTGCATCTAGTAGTTGTTAGCCTTCTTGCAATGGCTACCTGGTTGAAGTACCCTAAAGCAAAAATGTCTAAAAGACTAGAATTCTGCTAGTTTATGGCATACAAGCTGCTATTGGCCCAGTATGACTTTCAGTATCAGCAACTGGCATCTTTTATAGACAAGTTACTTTGGGGTGTTAGACCAAGTGATATAAGACAGACCCTAACATCACTACTGACAATAGGAGGCAAGAGATGATGAAAACCTTCTGCTCCGTCAGCTGTTAACTAATAGGGCTGTGCGAGGCTTTGGACCATGCTTTGGATCTGGAGAAGCTTCGGATGCTTCGGTGTCCGAAGCAGCATGTGTCAAAGGCTGGCTAGGCACTGTGAGTGTATCAGCCGTTAGGCTGCTGTGTTCGGGCTCGAGGAGGCGAGTCGGGAGTGAAGTAAAGGCAAATTTACTTATAGCTTAGCATACAACAGTTAACAGAAAGGTTAACACGACAAACAGATAGTACAGTAATAAAGAGCCAATAGTGAATGATAACAACAGATAGACAGAATGACAAAGAGTTCCCACATGGGGTTGGCAGCTTAAATCGGCAGTCCCTCTATGCCAGGTGCGCGCCAAGTTGTTCCAGCGAAGTCAGGTGTCCCCAATCTACGCTGTCCGAGGAGTCACTGGGAAAGTCCCTTGGTCAGGATCCGGTCCTCACTCACACTGGGAGGCCGGGGTCCAGGCTTGGTACAGCGATGGTCCTTCTGTCCCATCCTTCTAACTGGTCACTTGACATGCATGTTCCTTTATGCCTTATCTTATGCTAGTCTGTTGGCTTTAGAGCCACTCACAATCTTGCCCTATAGCCGTTACCCTATGCGATCAAAAGGTGTTAGAAATTATCATGAAAGGTTACCGCCCGAACTCAGGTTCACCCAATAAGCAAATTACACCACATTACTTTGAGGTTTGAAATTAGCATTACCTGCCTAAGCTCAACTCCTTAGTTTTTTATTCCTGGATTCCTTTGAATGTGCTGATTATATTAGGTGGTCAGATCTTGTTATAGCTTGACCTTTAAAAAACCTGTTAGATCAGCTAATCTTGTAGCTATGCTTATTTTGGGGCTTAGTGGTCCCATGATCACTGCAAACAGTTAGATTCAACTTTTTGGTTAAATTGTGACAGACAAATTCCACTTGCAGGTTGCAAACTTGCAAGCCTTGCATTAGTTAATCTTAACTGCTTAGACAATTGCCTAATGCCTCCAAGAGCATATATTTATTGCTCATGATAGTAACCCCTGTGGTTCTGGATACCACAAGCATGTCCAGATTGAAGCGCTGCCTTCTTTAGGTTTTCCAAAGCAGTTCGGAGCTTCTGAACCACTTCGGAAAAGCTTTGGAGCTGCCTCGGAGATCCGGCCATAGGGTACAATGGGGAATCAATGAAATATCTATAACTTTGTTGTTTTTTGTCTGATTTGGATGAAGCATGCAGGGATGACAGCCTCTGTTGACAGCATGAAGTTTGCCAAGATCGGTGCAGGGGTTTGGGGGGAACTGCACCCCAAATTCCTGAAAGCATAACTCATGTCATATGCATGTATTAAGCCACAGTGGGGTGAAAAATACAGGAGTGGATTAAAAAAAACTCATTAACACCTACAAAGCCACAGACTAAGGAAAGGAAATAGTCAATAGAGACAATCAACTGCCCCAAGACAGAGACAGTCAGTTGCGCAAGCACCCGTGTCACAAGTTTTGCCTGTCAGCAGCTAGAGGTGCAGGGCCCCAGAAGCCAGACTCCCCCTGTACCCATCTCCTTGACAGCTGGCAGGCGTTGTGGCTACAGCAGGGGCTACCATCCTGGAGCTGGTAAGTAGGGGGTCGGGGAGAGGGGGCTGGGGGGTCGGGGACCATGGAGGGACCCTTGCCAGGCCGCATTCCTTGCCTGCTCCCCCAACCCCCACCCATTCCCCCAGCCCCGCCATGCCTGCCCTGCCCACCCAGCTCCCAGTGTTTTAAAAAAAGAGCCCCTACTCATCAAGTGCTGCCAGGCGGGGGGCAATCCCTGCTGCCCCCCACTGCCCCACACCATGTGGGGGGCTTTGCCATGAGCCCCATGACCTCCCCAGTTTCCCCACGCCTGCCCCGCCCAGCCCACCTCCAGCCCTTTAAGATAGAATAAAAAACACCCTGGGACTCACTGCTGCTGCAGCAGCTTTGGGGGGCTCATGCAGAGCCCCCCCACATGGCATGGGGCAGTGTGGGACAGTGGGGATCACCCCCCCCACCCATTAGGAACTGTAAGTCTGGAGGGTTGGGGGGGTTCTTAAAGGGCTGGAGCCGCAGCAGGCAGGATAGCCATGGGGGGGACTGGGGGAGCAGGTGGGGATTGGGGGGCTTGTGCAGAGTCCCCCGTGCAATGTGGGGCAGTGGGGGGCACCCCTGCCCAGCAGCACCCGCTGACTCAGGGCTTTTTTTTTTTTTTTCCAAGTGCCAGGAGCTGAGGCAGGCAGGGCAGCCATTGCCAAGCTGGGAGAGCGGGCGGGGGATGGGCCTGGGTGATTTGGCCAAATTGATTCAGGACAGCGATTCAAATCCCTGAATCAAATCGCTGTCCCCCAAATTGGCTGAATCCGAAGCAAATATTAGCCGCTTCACACAGGCCTAATGACCAAGTGGTGCATTGCGTGGACAAGGGAGACCAGGTTGATGTCATATAGCTGGATTTCAAGAAAGCCTTTGACTTGATCTCCCATGATATCCTCATGGTTAAGCTGGAGAACTCTGGCCTCAACCATCCCATGAACTGTGGGTTGGGGAACTGGCTTCAGGGTTGGACCAAAAGAGTGTTAGTTGATGGGAGCAAATCAACATGGCACAAGGCAACCAGTGGTGTCCCTCAGTGTAGTACTCTTCAACAGTTTAATTAATGATCTGGATTTGGGAATTCGATGTGGACTGGCAAAGGTTGCGGACAGCACTAAATTATGAGGGAAGGCAGTCACACTGGAGGATAGGGTGGAGGTACAGACCAATCTGGACAGGCTCGCAAGGTGGGCAGATCAAAACCTGATGGTATTCAACGTAGAGAAGTCCAGGGTGCTCCACCTTGGGAAGAAAAATCAGCATCATACTTACAGGCACAGCAGTGCTCTGCTCGCTAGCACCATGAACGAAAGAGACTTGGGAGTCTTGATTGACCACAAGATGAACCTGGGCCACCAGTGCAATGCTGTAGCCAGCAAAGCAAACCAAACTCTGGCATGCATCCACTGCTGCATCTCAAGCAAAACCAGGGACGTCATCCTCCCACTTTACTTGGCCTTGGTGAGGCCTGTTACCAAATTTGCCCATTACTTTGGGGTGTGCTCATTTATTAGGGATAGTTTCTAGGGTCTTGGTGATTCTGTCAATGTGCTGCTTGTGTTACTATACGGAGCTGTATTTCTCCCTTCTGCAAGCCCTCACCCCCAGTGGAGCTATCTTGCAGGACTCAATCTCAATGGGGCTGGGTTCCTCCAGTCACCAAATCAGTCATACACACAAACACACACAAATTAACGTGACACGCCTGACCTGGCCGGGCTGATCAGCATGGACAAGCTGACACCCTCATATGCCAAGAATCAGTTCATAAGAGCAACAATAAAATGCAGTCAAACACAAGCACACAGGTAAACAGAATCCCTCTGAATCCGGCTGGGTGTCCAGCTGACACCCTCATGGGCCAGCATTCAGTTCATAAGGGCACGTCTGAGTCAAACTGGGTCAATCAGCCTATACAAGCTGATCCCCTTATGTGTTTCAAACTCAGCACGTCCCAATCTTTGGCCTCTTGATGAGCAGACCCCACAATAATTTGGGCTTCACAGGGATCTTTAGCATAGGTAAAAGAAGCGTTGCTGCAGAGCACGGGAGGAAAGAGAAGCAGAGAAGGAAAAATATACCCAATTACTACCAGTTTGACTATAAAAGTTATTTATTGCTAAGCATATGAAATATATAATAGTACTAGTAGTAATAGACATGCAAAAGAAAAACAAACACCAACAATGACAATACTACCCTGGTTTCACTAAGTATTTGGGGAAACTTAGCTCAAGCTTAACTGATACAGTTCAGGTTCAGAAGTTTATGCCTAGAAAGAAGACAGAGAACGCTGGGATCTCACCTAGTCCACGGTACTCAGGCTGCAAAGCTGACAGGCACAGTCCGTAGCACAATCCTTGAAGAGAGAGATGATCTGTTCTTCCAGCGTCCCAAGAACGACAGGGGATGGTGTCAGCACAGGGGTTTTCTTCTTCTCCTTCTTTCCTCCTGCTTCTACTTCTTTTCCTTCCTTTTCCTCTTCTAGCAGCACACACACTTACAGATTTTTATACCCTCAGTTCAGCTGCTTTGAAGCACCCTCAGTAGTGTAAATCATTGTCTTTTCTATTGACAAGGGGTTATCTGGTTTGGACCATCTCAGGAAACTGATTGATAATCAGGAAACACTTAAGATTAGGGAGTAACCCAAATACTTGGGAGCCAGCTTGAAATTCCTATGGGTGGCAGATATACTGATGGGATATCTCATGGTTTCTTCAGGAACAATAGATAGCTTGCAGCATCAGGATTTTGGATTTTTACTTGTTGTGCACAAGCCTCAGCTTAGCATGACTTTTCCAGATCTTACTATAGTCTTTTAACAGACTTAAAACAATTATTGGGGTGCTCATAACCTTTTGTGGAGAGGACTCCCACCAGTCGTCTCGGGAAAGATATGACAACACCTGGGATTAGGGCTCCAGCAGGCTGGATGCTGTGATGAACCCTTAACCATTGTTCAAATGTTGCCCATACCCCCTCTGACTCGGTCTCTTGCCTCAGCATTCCCTAACCCGGCAACCGAGTTTTAGTCAATCAAGTTTAAATAGGCCTCCCATAGTGGGACCGGGGAATGTACGGCCCGAGATGCCTATTAAACTTAGAGCTGTGTGTGTGTGTCTGGGGGGGAAAAGTCCTTAGTAAATCCAGATTAGAACTGGTCTGATAAATGCTGAGCTGGGTGTGTGTGAACATGGGTTGATTAACATTGGAAGCACAGATTCCCCATCATGCAGCGCTCTCCTGCTTCTCTGGTCCCAGAATTCACTGCAGCCTCTGCTTCAGGCTTTCTGTTTTCCATCTCTCATGTAAATGAGACCTAGGGCAGTTGATTCACTCGTCACCCTTATCTGGTGAGGGTCTTAGGTGCGTCTCTCACTGCATCTTAATCAGTTTCGTTTAGGTAGAGGAGGGGAGGGGGGTGAGTCCTTTGTGAGTCAGACAGACTGCATCCTGTACCAGGGTTCCCCAAGAATACAGAGCTGAGACGTAACAATTCCCCCCGTTGATGGGGTGCTTGCGTTGAGCTAGTATCCCCATCACATTCTTGCTCCATGGTACTGGTTCTGGCCTTCTATCCATTGCAATCGTCGCATCAGTCTCTGGATCCAGCAAACTAGTAAAGGCCAAGAGAGCAAGCCTTACAAGGAGAGGCTGAGGGACACGGGACTCTTCAGCCTGGAGGAGAGAAGGCTCAGGGGTGACTTGGTGGCAGCCTATAAGTATATCGGCCACAAACTTCTGGAAGGCTGATTTAGACTGGACATAAGGAAAAACTTTTTTACTCTCTGAGTGTCCAGGGGC
>NW_005842708.1:570385-572625 GCF_000455745.1 Alligator sinensis
CCCCCCCCCCAGGTGGTGCAAGCACCTACTCTGGACTTATTCAAAATGTGTTTGGGTGCTTATCTTGCTGGAATCATTTGACCCCAGCAGTCTTCCTGCCTATGGCATGGGGGGCTGGACTCAATGATCTCGCAAGGTCCCTTCCAGCCCCTAATATCTATGAAATCTATGTGACGCAGCGCTGGGCACGTCAGCTTGCGTGCAGGGATTAATCAAGTCCATTCCAACACACCAGATCTTCAGCATGTTGGCGCAGACAAATGTATGTGTATAAGTACCCAAAAAGGAAACTTATAAGAAGAGGAAACTTGGACAAATAACTAGGGAAGAATACAAGAGCATTGCTCAGGCATGCAGGGACTAAGTCAGGAAGGCCAAAGTGCAATTGGAGGTGGAGCTAGCAAGGGATGTGAAGGGTAACAAGACAGGTTTCTACAAATATGTTGGTAAAGTATGGGTCCATTACTGAATGGGGGAGGCAACTTTGTGACAGGATGCAGAAAGCTCTGAACTGCTCAATTCCTTTTTTGCCTCAGTCTTCACAGGCAAGGTCAGCTCCCAGTCTACTGCACTGGGCAGCACAGTTTGGCGAGGAGGTGAGCAGGCCTTAGCATTGAAAGACCAGGTTAGGGCAGGGGTGGGCAAAATATGGCCCACAGCCTGGATCCAGCCTGCTAGACCATTCTATCCAGCCCACGGAACCCCTAAAAATTTTAGAAAATTAATATTTATCTGTCCCTGGCTCCTGTCAAAGATGACAGGAGCCAGGGGCAGTAGGACCCAAGGGAAGCCATGGCGGGCTCCTGCAACAGCAAGACCCAGCTGGTTTTTCCCCACCCTCACACCTACCAGAAGTCCCTGCCTAGCAGGGGCTTCTGGCCTGGGATTGTGGGGCTGTTTGTGCCTGCTCTGGAGAGGGAAATTTGGGTAAGAAGTGAGGGCGGGGGGTATGGAGGGAGGCATGGAAGGACCGTGGGGATCGCCCCAGTCCTCAAGGCCTGGCTGGCTCCTACTGAGCCCCACAGTCTGGCCATGCAGCTGGGAGCCATGTAATGCTGGGCAGGCAGGAAAGTGGTGCGGAGGGGGGAGGGGAGTGGAAGCGAGCAGGAGCACAGGGCCTGCACCAGTGTCCCAGGGCCAGTGCCAGTGGGACCCAGAGTGGGGCGGTAGTAGCACAGGCTGGCAGAGGTTTATGGAGCTGGGTTGGGCTGCACCAGCAGGCAGAGAGGAGCTGGCCCAAGTTCGTAGAGCCCCTGCCAGCCAGGACCCTGTGCTCCTGCTGCCCCGCTCTCAGCCCCATAGAACAAACTGCTGCTTAGTGCTGGGGAAAAGCGGACCCTCCCCTCCCTGTAGCCAGTGCTTCCTGCTGCAGCCACTTGCAGCCCACATGGGGCTGTTCTGTGTCTCCGCTGCATCACTGCTGTCGAACTGGGAAGCCCAGAGGCAGCAGTGAAGCTCACAAGTGGTGGTGAAGCAGCTGCACCTCCGCTTAGCGCACCGTGGGCTCTGGGCAGGCAGCTTCAGCAAACATTGTCCAGTGGTGGCGAGGTTGGGGGGTGCCTTCCTCCATGCTGAGCAGCAGTTTCTGCCCAGCTGCCGCTGCTGCTCATCCCCCACTGGAGAGCCTGGAGCTGGCACGGGACCCAAGCTGAGCAGCAGCAGGGAACAAACTTTCGCTTAGCGCAGGCGAAAAGCGGCCTCTCCCTCTCCAGCTGCCAGGCTTCAAGCAGCTGCAATAGGACGTGCCAGCCATGGGGGAGGGGCTTTTCCCATGCACTGTGCAGCAGTTCTCTGCTGCCGCTGCTCATCCCAGATGGGTGAGTGCAGGGCACACAGGCTTGGGGCTGTGCACTCATCCCCACCTATACCATGGGGCTGTGGCAGGGGGGCTGGGAGGGGGCGGGGGGCATTTAAATTAGCTCTTTGCCCTAGTCCTCTGATTCTGCTTTTGTTTTCAAGCCTCCTTTATCTAAGACTGTCTCCTCCTTATCATTGCAGATGGGCATTAGTTACATAACAGACTTTTGCTTGGGCTTTGTATAGTGGTTTCTAGGTCAAACCTGACCTTCCCCTCTCTGGAGCATTTTTAATTATTTTTATTATAATTGCTCCACTCAATTTGTTTCAACACAAATCTAGTATTCTCAGCTTTCTTCGTTTGTAAAATCATTTGATTCACCTTAGGCCTGAAGATAGATAAGAAGACAGGTAAACATTGTATACAGCAACAGGCCATAATC
>NW_005842708.1:578500-589065 GCF_000455745.1 Alligator sinensis
CCGGGACTGTAACTTAGGGGGTAACGGCAGCCCCTGCTGCTCCTGCAGGGTCTGACACAACAATGATCATGCACACAACCCCTCTAACCAACCCTGGGATGGTGGGAGAAGTGGAAGGAATGAGCTGGGCTGCAAAATGTAGCTCAGTCTGTGCATCTGCCTGCCCTTTCAGAGCATGCTGCTGGGAGAGTTGTTGGGCAGGGGAAGAGGAGGTTTCCATCACACGGGCTCCACAGGGGCAGGGGACATGGGGGAAGATGGCAGAAGTAGTCTCCATAGGAGAAGCTGCAGGTGCCACTGAAGCAGCTGGGGTAGGCGCAGGGTGCCAGTTGGGGTTGGAAAGCATTTACCTCTTCACACAGGGAGAGCTTGCCACACACTTCCATTGCTCTCACAACATAGTAGTATGTCTCAGCACATCCTTTGGGTATTACTGGTTTACAGGGTGTATATCTACCCTGCCTTCTTCCTTCCCCACAGCCGTGGGTTTCTGGCTGGCTACATTTTTGTGACTTAAATACAGGTGCACATCCATAATGGGCACATGTACATAGTCATATATGTGCCTAGCCAGTTCAAAGCCTAGTGCTCATACTCAGTCTGCCTGTGCACACTCACCTATCTACATGGCATGGGTCATAGTATCACTACTGGTGTACAAGTTCTACAAATGCCACTTACATTGTTAGAAAGCTGCCATGTCGACTAGCAGAATTCAACCCTGTGTCTTCTTAATTGATAATTTCTTGGCACCCACCTGAAGCTCCATTTCTGTCTACACTAAGGACTGTACAATTATAGAAGTTTGCAGTGATCTGAGTTTGCGTTCCACACCCCTCGAAGTTCCCTTAGAGGTAGGTCTCTTCTGGAAGGCACTTTGAAGGAGGTTGTGGGGGCAGGTGGCTGAGCTCCTCCTCCTGTTGTGCCTCTGCCTGGTAAGGAGGGGGATAAGGCAGGATCCCCACCCTCACCCCAGAATTGGCAGGGGTAGTGCAGTGTGGGATCATTTTGACATGGCAAATGATTCCAGTTATGCTACCTGCCAGCACTGCCAAAAGCAGATGAGCCAGGGCAAGGATGAGAAACACTTCACCACCACAGCAATGCTGCTTCATCTCAGGAGGCAGCACCCCCTTGCCCTTGTTCCTTCTCAGCCTGGCACCAGTGGGAGCATACCCAAAAAGAAGTCCCCCTCTCTCTCCTAAGCCCCCATCCCCAAGAAGCAGAGGCAGGCCACCCTGGACCAGTGGCGGAAAGGCACAGACAAAGGGGAGTGCATTCCCAACGCGAGCGAGATCACCTAGAGCATTGGGGAGATGCTTGCTCTGGATGGCCAGACCTTCTCCTTTGTTGAGCATCCAGGGTTCAGGTGGCTTATGGTGCTCGTGGCCCCATCCTACTGTTGAGCCCCAGCTCAAGTCTGGGATCGTGCCCGGTATGCAAAAGCCAATAAAGATACCAGGGCTGAAAGTATAAAGATTTATTGCTAGCAATACAAGGTGCAAGCGGAATAATTTCACGTAACAAGCACACAGATTCTTAATTATGAGCATCTTTTATACAGGAGGATTGGACCTTTATAAGCATTCTTGTTTGCTAATTGGTTATAAGGGAGTGACGCAAGGAGTTCTTTACTGAGCATGTCTCTATACCTGTGTTTTAGCTATGTATCTCATTTCCATACATGTATGTTTCATTAGCATACTTTCTCCCCACCTAGGGGTGTGATTCTTAATATTTAAATTAGCTCTTTGCCCTAGTCCTCTGATTCTGCTTTTGTTTTCAAGCCTCCTTTATCTAAGACTGTCTCCTCCTTATCATTGCAGATGGGCATTAGTTACATAACAGACTTTTGCTTGGGCTTTGTATAGTGGTTTCTAGGTCAAACCTGACACCATCACTGGTGGACCCCAGAGCAGGGTGGCAGGAGTGCAGGGTCCCAGCTGGCAGGGGCTCTATGGAGCCAGCCAGCTCCCCTCCCTCCCTGCTGGTGCAGCCCAGCCCAGCTCCATAGGCCACTGCCTGGCCCCACAGTCCCACATGCTGTGGAAGAAACAAGCTTCACTCTGTTGTTTAGTCATGAAGTTGTCAGAGACCCTTTATTTACAAGCAGCTGTGTGGGGGGCACTGAGCCTCTCCACCACAGACAATCAAAGCAAACCTTTTATATGTTTCAATTTCAGGTCACATGACACAAGATACAACAAGTTAAACCGAGAACTAGTTGGAACCAGAAAGCTGCAAGGGCAGGAAACTGCAAAGGCGGGAATGTTATAGTTTGACCTATTGACCTCATAGGTCTGCTCAGTGTTTATGGAAAATTCCACCATTAACTTCTTAAACAGAAATTAAGGCCTGGGGTTTTCTTCTCCATAATGCCCACTCACTTCCACTCCCCCCCTTACATTAGTGCAAGATAATTTGCACCACTGTACCCTATTATATAGCCCCATTGCTACAAAACAGGTGTACACTATCCATCCAGTAATGCAGCTACACTGATAGCTGGAATCCTAGGGTAGACAAGATCTTGGTTACAACTTACTTAGTAGCAGATAGATTGTAATCCTTCACGTAACCTGCACTTAAAGCTAAGAGATCAAGATGTGTAACAAGCAGTTTCTATGGTGGCTGACAGCAGCGGTGGCTGGATTGGGGATGGCTGCCACTATCAATCCTGTACCCCTTTTAAATTGGCACCTAGGGCTGGCTTCCCACTGCTCTCCCCTTAGTTACACTACTGAAGGGAACAAAGATAAGTCATTACAGATCACAAGTAGGAATAAGAGGTGGAGAGGGGCATTTATTGTTTTACACTGCCTTCCTATAACGTGATGAGTACTCTATCAGTGCTAGGCCAGCCGCTCTGCACTACGTGGCTCCCATACCCACAATACCATAACCACACACACATCCCCACAAACCCCATACCCACCCACCCACAGCTCCCTACAAACCCCACGCCCACCTGCCCATACCCCACAACACCCTTGCACACCTCACACAATATACAAGAGTAAGACTGCATTTTGAGCTATTATGCAATCACTTCTACATATACAGCATAAATGCACAGAAATGAGGACAATTTTTTTTATATTTAAATATATTTTTTATGGGTGTTTGATTTTTAGTATATAATTTGTTTTTTTTTTCCCCTAAGAAGGCAAACCCTCTTCCCCAAAGAAGTACTTCCAGGGGCAAGGGGAGGTCCTTCTGGTGGCAAAGGCCAGAGGTTAGGGGCAGGACTTCTGGTCCCAAGATGGCAGCCATGGGGCAGGGCACATGTCAAGGGGCGGAGCTACCCATGCAGCCCTCAACAGCTTGCCAAGTGTTGGTAAGTGGCCCCGCGCCCAAACTAATTGCCCGCCCCTGGGTTAGGGACTACTTAGAAAAGCTGGACGCGTATGTGGGATGCACCTGAGGGTGCTGAAGGAGTTAGCTGGTGTCATTGCACAGCTAGTGGTTATCATCTTTGCACATTCATGGTGATCAAGAGAGGTCCTGGATGATTGGAAAAGTTCAAATATAGTGCCCATATTTAAGAAAGGGAAGGAGGATCCAGGGAACTACAGACCAATCAGCCTCACCTCAGTCCCTGGAAAAATCCTGAAACAGATCTTCAAAGAATCCATTTCAAAACACTTAAAGTAGAAAAAGGTGATTAAGAACAGTCAGCATGGATTCATCAGGGACAAGTCATGCCTAACCAACACGATTGCCTTCTTTGATGAGGTAACTGGATCTGTGGATGTTGGGAGACCAGTGGATATGGTGTACCTTGATTTTAGCAAGTCTTTTGATAAAGTCTCCCACGATATTCTCACAGGCAAGCTAAGGAAGTATGGGCTGGATGAATGGACTGTAACATGGATAGAAAATTGGCTGGAGCATCGGGATCAGAGAGTAGTAATCAATAGCTTGATGTCTAGTTGGCAGCCGGTATCAAGTGGAGTCCCCAAGGGGTTGGTCCTGGGGCTGGTTTTGTTCAATGTCTTCATCCAGAACCTGGAAGACGGCATAGAGTGCACCCTCAGCAAGTTTGTAGGTGACACCAAGCTGAGGGTAGTAGTAGATACGCTGGAGGGTAGGGCTAGGATTCAGAGTAACCTAGATAAATTGGAGGATTGGCCCAAAATAAATCTCATGAGGTTCAACAAGGACAAATGCAAAGTCCCGCACTTATAATGGAACAATCCCATGCTCTGGTACAGCAGCTCTGCAGAAAAGGACCTGGGGGTTATAGTGGACAATGAACTGAATGTGAACCAGCAGTGTGCCCTTGTTGCCAAATAGGCCAACAGCATTCTGGGCTGCATTGGTAGGTGTGTTGCCAGTAGGTCAAGGGAAGTAATTATTCCCCTCTATTCAGTAGTGGTGAGACCACATCTGGAGTACTGTGTGCAGTTTTGGGCCCCCCACTACAGAAAGGATATAGACAAATTGGAGAGAGTCTAGTGGAGGGCAACAGAAAATGGGGAGGGGGCTGGGGGGTATGACTTATGAGGAAAGACTGAGGGAACTGGGCTTATTTAGTCTAGAGAAGAAGAAACTTAGAGGAGACTTAATAGCAGCCTTCAACTACCTGAAGGGGGGTTCCAAAGAGAATGGAGCTAGGTCAGGGGTCAGCAACGTTTTTGGGAAAAGCGCCAAAAACACCAGCAACCTCAACTTGTAAGATGTTGGCATGCCGGGGGCAGACAGCGGGGGAGCCACAAGTGGCCCGATCCTTGTTACACAGCCCCGACCCCTTTCCTGGTGCCTGCCCCAAGGCATGCATGCCAAGTAAAATGCTTTTGCCTGCCATGCTCTTGGCACCCGTTCCTGCTGTTCCCTACCCTGAGCTAGGCTGTTTTCAGTGGTTGCAAATGACAGAACAAGGAGCAACAGTCTCAAGTTGCAGCAAGGGAAGTTTAGTTTAGATATGAGGAAGAATTTTCTCACTAGGAGGGTAGTAAAACTCTGGAACAGGTTACCCAGAGAGATAGAGGAAGCTTCATTCTTGGGGTGTTTCAGAACCCAGCTAGACAACATTTTGGCTGGCGTGATCCTGCTTTGAGCATGATGGTGGACTGGATGACCTCCTGAGGTCCCTTCCAACTCTAAGTTTCTATGATTCTGTTCTCTGAAGAGAGCATTTATTGAGCACAGCAATTTGCAACTGTAAGCACATAAGAACAACAGAAAAACTTTACCTATGCTAAGACACAGCCCAGGAAGAAATAATGACAGCACACGCAACTTAGTTTAACTTAAAATGTAGTATAATAAACCAAAAAGACAAAAATCCTTGCACAAGTCTTACATAATCCCTAAAACAGTGTGTCTTATTACAGACAGGTATTCAGAAAGTCCTGGGGGAATCCACAGGTCTTCTTACGTGTTGGAGTGGAGATCTCAAAGGCCTCATCTCTGCTTGGGTTTATAGGTGAATGTGTACCTCCTCTCCTTTGAGTTCTTTCACCATAGCCACGTATAGCATGCCCCTCACATATAGCATGACTCTCATACATTCAGGGTCTTTCTCTCTTTGGTATTTCAGTTTCTCCCCTCTTACAGGTTCTCCTTTGAAATGTAAATGTAGTCCTCTCTTTTCTTTGGTCACACCAGCCAAAGCAGTTTGTGCCCCTCCCCTACTCCTTTAGCTCCGTCTCCAACACACATGTTATGATTGTGCCAGGTCTTTGCCAACAATACTAGCTGCAAAACAAATGAAGGGTACCTGAATTTGATAACCTGATTATTTGGGGTCTAGGTTCTGATCTAGGTACTGATGGCAGATCCTTTCTATACAATATCTTATCTAGATAGTCTCTCGATGGATTCACGCTAAATTTTTTACCCCAGGTAATTGCCAAATTATACCTTAATCAGCATATACACCTACTGGTCTTCTCACCAAATTCTTACTCATTCAGAGTTGAGTCATCACTATATGCAGAAAACTTGCATCTTTCTATCTATATAGAACTAAATCTTTTCAAAAGACTTGTGTAGCTATTTATTACCATTATGAAAATATCAAAAGGCACAATTATTGATGCCAAAAGCTGTCCGTTGGATCTTGTACCAAGTCAAAACATACTATGAGATTTCACAGGTGACCTTTGTGGCCATCCTTCGGAAGGTCTCTGTAACAGGATGGCATCCTAGGGGTCGCCGTAATCTCCCCTAATGCCCCCTTACCATGCCAAGTTAGCCTAAAAGTACCCTCAGTTCTCTCCCACCACGTCTTTGATGTTAAATATATAATAGGGAGGCTGCCTTTCCATCCTCTTGGACACAGTTTCCTGCTGTATGCTAGCCCCATTCTGTAATGGGTGTTTCTGTGCACCCCAGCCTTATGGGCTATGCGTGGCTCCAACCATCCCTTTACCATGCCCCAAACCTCACTGATAGAACTGATGTTCTTTGGTCTCACGCTACCCCCTCTCTGGGGCTTCGTGTTCCCCCATCTGGGGCTGGGGTCTCCACACTGCCGTGGGTCCCCTATGAGGCCTCCTCCATCCCCTTATAGCCTCACCCAAGCCACCAGTTCAAAACAGCAAAAAAAAACACAAGCCCCTGGGCTATAACATAAATTCAAGCCACCCGGCTAAAATGTCATTCAAGCCACCCCAGGGTTGCTCCATCTCTCACCCATATCAGGAGCTGCTCATGCAGTCAGGCCTCTCCTCTTTGTGCACTCAAGCAGAGCACCTTCCCCTTTGGCTGCCAGGAGGGAACTACTTGCCTGGCCTCAGCCCTGGGGTTTAAATGTGAGCCAGGCCCTGCCCCTTCTGGTCAGCTGACTTCTGGCAGATGTGGGTCACTAGCTTCCTCTGGTTGCCCTAGCAACCTGCACCTGGGGAGTTATCTCCGCTGTATGAGTAGCAGGCGCCTTAGTGCCCTGCTACAGTCTCTATTCTGAACATCTGCAAGGCAGCTCTTGTTGCTTCATTTATTCTTTCACAAAGGATTATGTCATCCCAGAGTTTTCAAAAGCAGGCACCACATTTGGCAAAGTAATCGTTCACTTTCTTTTTGCCTAATACTCTGAGACCTGCTTCCAGGTAAACCAAACACAACTTCAAGTTAAATAACAGTGGATGTGTATGTGGACAAGCACATGAAGGGAAAAGAGAACTTATTTAGTGCAATATCTGGTATTCTTTGAGATGTGTCATCCATACGACCCTTCCATATCCTGCCCCATCCTCTCTTTCTTAGGCCCCTTCTACATGTTACCGATATCATGCAAATAACTGGCTAATTATGCAATTAACTTAAGACGAGCTACACATGCAAAGTACCTATCACACAATAAAAAACTCAAACCAACTATAAAGTTAGACTTTGAAAATGCGTACTAACTTTAAAGCTGCTTGCTATCAAGCTTTAATTTGCACGTGTAGCATGGTCTCCCCTGAAGCTGCGAGCCTTCGTAGCTGACGGGGCTCCTAGCTGCAGGCATAGGTGGAGGGAGAAAAATTTGGGGGGCGGGGGAGGCTGAGTGCGTGTGTACATGCACACACATGCCCTCCCCCACCCGATAGAAATGTCTGTGGGGAGAGGGGTGTAACAGCTGAAAATTATGTCTGTGTGATAAAGGTGCTTGCTGAAGGCTCTATGAAGATTAGACCAAGTGTTTTTCTGTATTTGTTTAGATATTAAGCTGTGTTGTTGCTAAGAGCCTAATTAAAGTGTAAGATTTAGTAAGGTCTTGTATAAAGTAAGGCCTAGTAAATTTAGCAAAGCCTTGAAGTAGTAAGGCCCTATGGCATAGTTAAAATTAATCTTATCAAAAGGAATGCAAGCCTTGTACTGTTATTGGTCAATCTAAGGACAGTTGAAGTAAAAAGAACCTGAGTGGCTGTAAGTTATCAGTACCGTTCAGAAGCTATAAATAGGCTAAAACATCCAGAAATCATTCAGAAGGAGGATACAGCTCTGTGAAAAGGATTAGTTAGCTGTTGACCTGGATCAGTGGGCCCGTGGATCTCAAGGAGCCCAAGGACTGAACTCCAGGGTCCTTCCTGGTACCTCTCGGACAGTGCTGATTGGGGATGCCTGACTTCGCTGAGCTTTGTGGAAAGAGAAACTTGTTGTACATCAGGCATCAGAGGGAACTGCCGATAAGTTGCCGATGCAAATTGTTCTTGTCTGTCATTGTTTGTCTTGTTACTATGCGTAGTTGTGTTTTTGTTAGGTCAATAAACCTTTCTTACCTTTCTACCCCCAACCATACTCTCGATCCCAAACCCTCCACAGGCAGCTGGGACATAAATTGGCATCGCGAACAGGATTGAGTTGCTCTGGTCTGGAGAGAAAGGTTGGAATGGAGGGAGTTGCGTGGGCCACATTGGTGCCTTTGCTTAAGGAATTGACAGGGATGGAGAATCCCAGGTGGGATAAGGATAGGTTGAGACCTGCCTGGAGTGACTTGGGAACTGTACGCAATCATTGACCTAGGTTTGCTACTGCTGTCCAGGGTAAGCCCAGGAAGAGATGCCTGTCATGGCTGCTGGCCACATGCCTGTTGGGAACTGTACGCAATCATTGACCTAGGTTTGCTACTGCTGTCCAGGGTAAGCCCAGGAAGAGATGCCTGTCATGGCTGCTGGCCACATGCCTGCGGTTAAGGGCCAGAGAAAATGCTCAGCTCTGGGAAAAGGTTACCCGGTTGAGTAAAGAGTTAGAAGACGTGAGAGATTCCAACAGCGTAGCGTGTGAGGCTGCGCGAGCTGCTCAAAGCCGTTTGGAGACTTTAGAATGGAGGGAAGGAAAAATTATGTTTGCGCGCATGGCTGCTTCCCTCCAGAAGAGGATGCAGTTAGCACAGGCTGTGGAGCCATCCTTTCACAAGGTACAGCAGTGTCTTTATGGAGAGAAACCAGAAGTTGAGCTCTGGGAAGATGGAGAGGAGGAGATTGATGACAAGCCTGGTGCTGAACCCCCAGGGGGAGGAACCTAGCCAGGTCTTCCCCGTGGTAGTAACCCGTTCAGGGCCACAAGGAGGGAATCCCCGAACACAGCTACATTCTTTTACCCGTGCAGAAATACGAGATTTACAAGAACAGCATAAGTCCAAGCTGGGAGAACCAGTGATAGACCAGCTAGTTTGAATGTATAGTGAAGGAGCTTCTGCAATTTCAGTGAGCAGAGCCGAAGCAGCCCAAATCATTCTGCACCCCGAGCTCCAGTTAAATTGGTTTGCAAGAGGTGATGAAAATGTTACTTTGTTTTCTGCTGCGCTCCAAGCCACTGCAGCCAGTTATGGTAATATGGAAGAAGAGCTTAACCCTGCCCCTCGGGCATGGGACAATTTAGAGGAGGCTGTGCACTGCTTGTATCTATTAGCACTAACTGAAATAATTCATGCAGTAGTTTGGACTCGTACGCCAGATGCAGAAGTCGTGACAGCACCTTTGTAGAGGAGGTTTGCCAGTGAGCACCAACAGAGTGCACCTCAGCCCTGTTGGCCTTGGAGCCAGAGGCGGTGGATCACCCTGTAAGAGATGCAGTCCGGCAATTAGTGCAGTTTTTACCGATTTTGCAGAAGCCAGGGCTGGCTAAGCCGACAAAAACTGCCAAGGCCATGGCGATGGCCACAGCAAAAGACAAACCCCCGATTCCCCCGAATTGTTGGAATAAGCTGGGGAAGGGCAGCCCAAGACTCCGTGAACAAAAATGTGGAAAGACTTGTTAGCTGCCGGTTGTAATAAAGTGCAAATTGATGGAGTGCCCACCAATGCTTTGTGAGGGCTATGGGCTAAACACTGCAATGAAAAAGCAAGCCCAAAAGCGGAGCCATCGGCAGGGTCACCAGAGGGATTCTCTGCCCTGAGGGAAAAACTGTCGACATTTTCCCAGGCACGTGAGGGGCCGCCAGCCTTTACACCCCCTAATTATGTGACCTAGAGAACCCGGCCAGCCTAAGCCCCAATGAAAGGGGCCACAATGGGGGCAGTAGGGGGCCGGGGACCAGTATCTAAAGTTAATATTGGACCCTTAATTCGGATACCTATACAGATTCAATTAGGTGAAAGTGGAAAGTCAATTGATATGCTACTAGACACGGGTGCCCAGATTTACATTTTAGATTCCGCAGATTGGAAGGGGGAGAAAGGAACCCCTTATCAAGTAATTGGAGTCGGAGGCACCAGACGACCAGGACATCTGGTCCGAGCAACCTTCACATTACCTAATGGCTCTAAAGTGACAGCAGCAGTAGTAATACTTAAAGGGGGACCAAGCTTACTGGGGCTTAATGTACTAAGAGGACAGCGGTTTGCCCTTGAACAAGAATTGGCAGTTTGAGTGTGCAGTGCCTCACCGAGAAACAGAAGAAACAGCTAAAACAGCTGTAACTCGATGTAACATGATCCCACTAACCCTGCCTCCCATGAAAGGAGTACATAGACCCCAGTATCGAACTCCCCCCGAGGCCCCCCAACCTATCCAGTGTATCATAAGTCAGCAGTTAGAAGACGGGACTATTATCCAAACCTACTCTCCATATACCAATCCAGTGTGGCTGTTGCGCAAGCCAAATGGAGGGGGGGGGGCGTCTCTTGCATTTTGAT
>NW_005842708.1:589091-590200 GCF_000455745.1 Alligator sinensis
GGGCTGTTGCGCAAGCCAAATGGAGGGTGGCGGCTGACTATTGACTTTTGAGCTTTGAATGGTAATACTGACCCCTTGACGACTGCCATCCTGTCACTACCAGCCTTGACAGAAAACATACAGTGTTATGGGCCTACGTGGATGGGATCCATTGATATCAAGGACATGTTTTTTGCTATTCCCATCCATGAGAGTCACTGGCCAGTATTTGCTTTCACATGGATAGGGCAGCAGTATACCTACACTGTGTTGCCCCAGGGGTGGATACACAGCCCCACCCTGGCTCATGGGGTTTTAGCTACAATAGTTCATGAAGTTCAAGAAAAGTACCCCGACGTACGCATGTGGCAGTATATAGATGATGTCATGGTAGGCAGTCAAGACAAAGAGCCTGCCACCCAGGCCTTTGAATCATTAAAAGAGAAAGTGCTTACCTTCAGATTCACACTGTCTGAATGGAAAATCTAAAAAGTAGGACCCCACTGTGAATTTCTAGGAATAGAATGGCAGAATGGGAGGCCCACAATACGAACTGAAAGGCTACGAAATATAGTAGAGACCCTGACTCCCACTAATGTGAAAGAACTGCAAGGCCAATTGGGAGCACTCAATTTTTGGCGTATGCATGTTCCTGAGTTTAGTATATTAGCTCGTCCCTTGTATAACCTATGTAAGAAGAGAACTAAACGAGAATGGGGTCCTGAGCATAAATATTCCTTACGAGCCCTTAAAGAAGTGGTAACTGTTCATGCCTCCCTAGCAGCACGACGTCCTGAAGGAGAGATTTGGCTCCATATAGGTGTCTCGGAAGGAGGACCACACTGGAGCCTGTGGCAGAAGGAGTCCTTGGAAGCAGAAGGAAAACCCCTTGGATTCTGGAGCTGAGGCTGGAGAGGGGCGGAAGCAAGGTATACTCTCTTAGAACAGATGTTGTGTGCAGCATCAGCAGCCTTGGAAGCCACAGAAGCACTGAGAGGAGAATTACCCACAGTTATCACTACTCCGATACCTATTCTCAGAATGGTCCTGTCAGACCACCAGCTACCACCTGGGAGGAGACCCCAAGACACCATGGTCCAAAGGTGGATTTATTACATTTTGAGCCAAGT
>NW_005842708.1:593210-593656 GCF_000455745.1 Alligator sinensis
TGCCTCCCATGAAAGGAGTACATAACCCCCAGTATCGAGCTCCCCCCAAGGTCCCCCAACCTATCCAGTGTATCATAAGTCAGCAGTTAGAAGACGGGACTATTATCCAAACCTACTCTCCATATACCAATCCAGTGTGGCTGTTGCGCAAGCCAAATGGAGGGTGGCGGCTGACTATTGACTTTTGAGCTTTGAATGGTAATACTGACCCCTTGACGACTGCCATCCTGTCACTACCAGCCTTGACAGAAAACATACAGTGTTATGGGCCTACGTGGATGGGATCCATTGATATCAAGGACATGTTTTTTGCTATTCCCATCCATGAGAGTCACTGGCCAGTATTTGCTTTCACATGGATAGGGCAGCAGTATACCTACACTGTGTTGCCCCAGGGGTGGATACACAGCCCCACCCTGGCTCATGGGGTTTTAGCTACAATAGTT
>NW_005842708.1:593729-603623 GCF_000455745.1 Alligator sinensis
CCTGCCACCCAGGCCTTTGAATCATTAAAAGAGAAAGTGCTTACCTTCAGATTCACACTGTCTGAATGGAAAATCTAAAAAGTAGGACCCCACTGTGAATTTCTAGGAATAGAATGGCAGAATGGGAGGCCCACAATACGAACTGAAAGGCTACGAAATATAGTAGAGACCCTGACTCCCACTAATGTGAAAGAACTGCAAGGCCAATTGGGAGCACTCAATTTTTGGCGTATGCATGTTCCTGAGTTTAGTATATTAGCTCGTCCCTTGTATAACCTATGTAAGAAGAGAACTAAACGAGAATGGGGTCCTGAGCATAAATATTCCTTACGAGCCCTTAAAGAAGTGGTAACTGTTCATGCCTCCCTAGCAGCACGACGTCCTGAAGGAGAGATTTGGCTCCATATAGGTGTCTCGGAAGGAGGACCACACTGGAGCCTGTGGCAGAAGGAGTCCTTGGAAGCAGAAGGAAAACCCCTTGGATTCTGGAGCTGAGGCTGGAGAGGGGCGGAAGCAAGGTATACTCTCTTAGAACAGATGTTGTGTGCAGCATCAGCAGCCTTGGAAGCCACAGAAGCACTGAGAGGAGAATTACCCACAGTTATCACTACTCCGATACCTATTCTCAGAATGGTCCTGTCAGACCACCAGCTACCACCTGGGAGGAGACCCCAAGACACCATGGTCCAAAGGTGGATTTATTACATTTTGAGCCAAGTTCAACGAGTAACCCCAAAGAGATGCCCTGCATTAGGAAAGAGTCACTGAAAGTACAATTAATGTTTATCCTGATCAAACAAGCTGCAGTGCACCTTCACCCATCAAAGAAGCACCTCCTTTCTTGCCTGAAATGGAGACCTCAGCCGATGTTAAAGTCTGGTTTAGAAATGGGTCTGCTCAAGGTCGTGCCTGGAGAGCAGCCGCCTTGAGGATGCGAGATAGCAACCAAGTAGTATTACAAGGCCTCGGAAAAAGCGCGCAGTATATCGAGCTCCAAGCAGTGCTCAGCATATCTATGTGGGAATTAGTAGAAGGTCCACGTCCTAAAAGCCCATTTATATTTATAGCGACTCCTGGATGGTGGTAGAAAGATGTACTAAATGGCTACCCCTATGGAACAAAGAGAACTTTAAAAGATGAGGGCAAGACATTTGGAGCTACGAGGAATGGGAGACCTTATGGAAGTTAGCCCAAGATAAGCTTCCTCTACACATCCGACATGTGAGTGCAGCACATGGGAATAAGGCAGGACAAGGCCCGGAGGCGTGGGCACCCTGGGCGTGATGGAACTGCCCGCCTGGCCGCATCTTGAGGCATTCATGTAACTAAAAAAGAAGCACAAGAAATAATTGACGCATGCATCACCTGCCACGAGGTCAAAATGCGACTAAAACCCTGTCCAACTATCCCGTTATCATTACATGAGGGAAAGGTAGCATGGCAGGTATGGCAATGTGATTTCATAGGCCCCTTCCCTTGGACTTCCCGGAAGCAGCAGTACGTGTTTGTAGCTGTAGAAGTTGCCACAGGAATAACGTTCGCCCACGCCTCAGCAAGAGCTACAGCCCAAGACAGTTGTGCAGCACTGGAAACTTTGCTAGCCGTGTATCCACCACTTATAGAACTACAGAGCGATAATGGCCCTCACTTCCGCAATTATCTTGTGTATGACTGGACTGCGAAACATAGCATGTTATGGACATATCACATCCCCTACCATCCACAGTCTAACGGATTGGTAGAGCTAGCCAATGGCATCCTCAAATGCAATTTGTGGTTAGCCGCTGGCCTGGCTCTTAAAGACTGGGACTTGCACCTGGATTGAGCTATCAATTGGGTCAATAACTGACCCTCTCCGGGAGGTAGCTCTATGCAACAGGCCTTTGGATTGGGTGGTCCCCATGAGCCAGCAGTAAAGCGACCTGGGGTGGTGACCTGGGAAAGCTCCAGGCAAGAGATTGGGTAGTAGTGAAGCATCCTCAGGGAGATAAATGAGAGGGGACATTATTAGCAAACGGTATGCATAATACATGGTGGATATTCAAGTCAGATTCATCTAATGGGAGCCAAGCTCTTTGTTGTCTTGTTCCTACAGATTGGATCTGTCCACAAGTGCAGCGATAACCATTCCTAATTGAGCCTGCCACTGAAGACGAGTCCTGCTCTGTCACCAGTCTAAATTGACTGGCACCATGAAGTGATGGACTGTTATGTGCTCTTTTTATTAATGCCTTATTGTGTTTCCTGGGTAGGGCATGTCTACTATCCTTTTACCCAGATATTAATGAACTTGCTCCTGAAGACCTCAAGGAGTAGCCTGACCCTGAAGAGCATCCCCCGGAAACGCGTTCAGATGACCTTCATGTGGTCCAGCTGCAGTATCCATGCTGAAAGAAACCCGCCACCCCGGAGCAAGTGAAGTCCTGGTCTCTGAGTAGAAGAAACAGGATAGCTAACTGGCAAGGTGGTAACTGTCAGTGCACCTGTGGCACCAGTTATTATCTTGGGTACATTCCCTACCTGAAGGCTGGAATGGCTAACTGTGAGAGGGGAGGTAATTGTTGTAGCTCTGCTTGTTTAGGAGTTTGTTGTTACATACTTCCTGAGGGAAACCCCGTTGAGCTCCCAGTTGTGCATTCTGCATCTGTTCAGCCTCTCGAGCCACTGCATTTAGGGGAGAATCTGCCCCCTGCCATTCCTATGGCTGACAACACTCTCCCTCGATGGTGTGAAGCCCACCAGGTGGGAGAGCGTATTACAGGTTGGAACAAAGTTATTACATAGTTTGTGAATCATACCTATACAGAGGCATAGTGGAATGGTACCCACTTTAATACAACTGAAAGGAAGCTCTATCCACAAGTCTTCACCACTTATCCTCATCCTTTTATACCAGTAGGGTTCCTAAAGCAAATTAGTGCTATGATTCTGCCAGGGCAGTGCCATTTCATCAACCCAGTACAGCATCGTCCCCGTGAGCGACAGTAGGAACTCTTTCGCTCTCTGGGAAGTGAAGCATGGTTACAAGTTCCCAAAAAGGGAAGGATAAATGTGATCTGTCAGAGAACATGGTGTTCACTACTATCTCTGGCCATTCCCCCATGGGAGCCCCCGACACCGCCCATGTATATCTCCACACCCTGGTGGAGGTCACAAGTTAAAATCCCAACCCTCCTAAATGCTTCGTTGTTCACTGCCTGAGTATTGTTCAGACCAGAACAATGTTTTGTGTCTGAGCTACTTTTCCAAACTCTTCGGCAGGAGCCTGCGTAGCTGAAGAGTTGCTTACATGAGAATAGCCAATCATTTTCCAATCCATGAATACACTTAAGTCCCGCAGACGAAGAGATGCTCCAGGTTATCTTTGGGACGGACTTAACTCAGCTATGAATGTATGGAACTTGGATAAATCTCAGAAAAACACTGAAGGAGTTGCCAATATCTGACAGGTGGTAGGGCTGCTCACTAGGGGAGGCATGCTCGAAAGAAAAACTCTAGAGCACACTGACGAATTGCTAACTGATGTAAGATTAGAGACAGCCTGTCTTGCCCAGGTCATGATGGATACTGCTTTTAAACCAGACAAAAATCAAACTTGGAGTACTGCTTGTGCGCAAGTTCAGTTATCATTAAATATGCATTTTTCCCAGGTAATTAACAATGTTAAAAATAGAGAATGGCCCCCTGGCTTAGAGCATCATGGAATGCCTGCAACATTTAAAGAAAGATACTCCTATCAAAGTACCTGGATTACCACTTGGGAAGGCTGTGATAAAGGAAAGTATTCATTCCTGGTGCAGGGGGTAAAAGATGGAAACTGGACCACTGCTTATTTGCTAAACTCGGGGCTAGGAGGAGGATGCCTTTGAGACTGGAATCTGCATTGTCCCATATGAGAAATAGTTATACCCGATGGCCCTCGGTATCTAGAATAGTCCCCTTTAGTTCAAATTAGTAGCACCTTGATTAGATTAGGGACTCTATGCAGAGGCTGGCTTCTCAGCCCACCTAACTTGACCTGCGTATACGAGTTACCTAACGTGTCATATATAACAATAGGGCAACGTGTTTGTTGGGAAGGACCGGGTCGTTTGCTTCATGAAAATAGTACCACCTGAACTTTGTGCAATTCGTGTTGCTCACAATTCATGACCTAAAAGTGGAGCCATTGCTCTACTGCAATTAAGTAACCATACTATTGCCCTAAAATGGCCAGAAATTTCCTCTGAGACTATACCTCTAAACTTTATGATACCCACCTCATGGGTATCGCATGTAGACATGCCACTGTTAGAAAACCAGAATGAAGTGTGGTTCACTAGGTGACTTAGCCCACGGGTTTTGAAAGGGCAAAAGATGTTTGGAGGACTTGGGATTCTCTTTCCTCACCAATCTGGTAATGATTTGGCCCAGGGGTTTTGAACCAGTAAAAGATGATTGGAGGACTTGGGATTCCCTTGCCTCACCAATCAGGCCTCAGAGACTCACCCTCTGTGTCCCCTGATTGGCCCCTTGGGTCACCTGGAGGAAGATAAAAGGGGCAGTGCGTCTGACTCAGGCGAGACCAATGAGGGACCACAAGGAAGGAGCTTCAAAGAGCTGAGCCAGCGGGGCGGGAGCAGTTGCCACAGAAGCACCTGAAGGAGTGGGACCTGTAGGCAGCACTTGGACCCTCAGCAGCGTGGTATGCGGCCGGCAGGAGAGGCTCCCCAGCTCCAGCAAGGATCTGAGCAGTGACCTGAGAGGTTTCTAGCTCTGCTTCCAGCTCCTCCAATAAGTGGCCAGTAAGCTTGATGTGAGGCTGGGGCACCGGGAAGGTCAAGACCCCTAGCAACTTGGAATAGTACCAGTACTGGTAGCTGTGTGGTAGAATTTTTGCCTATCATGTGGGAGAATTGAGTTCAAATCCCAGTTGTGGTGAATGAAGTAACAAAGAGAAATCCTTGTTGCAGTGGAAAGGGTTCATTGTGTTTTCCTTCTTTTCCCCTCCTCTAGGTACCTAGGCCCTATATTTCTTGTTATTTGACATTTTGTATTTTGTGCCTTTTATATTTCACCAACCAGTATTGTTTGTTCTGCTGTTGGTGTTTTATATTTTGTTAACCCTGTCTTTTGTCAATGATTGTAAGTGTCTAACCTTTGTTGAATTCTGCGTTGTAGTGTCCCCTTTACCCCCTGGTTTATGCCTGTTATGTTCCCAGTACTGTTCTCTCCTTAAAAGGTATATGGTTAAGGCCCCATTGATGGTCTGACTCTGCTTTATAGGGGGAGGAGAGTCCCTACACCTCCCACAGCGCTTGTGCACCTGCTCTGATCCCTTCAGTTGGAGAGGGGGTACCTCTTGGAGTACCACTGAGGTTACATTTTGGGGGCTCGTCCAGGATTTCCACGTAGCGGGTGCTAGAATATTATTCAAGTGCTGTGTACCCCTGTAGAGAGAGAGAGAAAGAGAGCCACCAGGAGACATGTCAAATGCCGACCAGTCTGCTATACCCTCCATGAGTGATGGGACTGTGCAGGGGGTTGCAGGGCAAACTGCTGGTACTGAGGCTACCCCGGAATGAGTGAGGGTTTTCCAGCAGATTCTGCGGGAGGTGACCCGCTCCTCTAGTGACCAGGCGGCCTATAAGAGACTCCAGAGTTTCTCAGGAACCCTTCCAGTCCCTGCAGGGGAAGAAGGTTTCGACTCTTGGCTCTCCCATGTTTAAGAGACTTTCCTGACTTGGCAAATACTTGATGAGGATAAGCGATGCCGTCTGCTGGAGGTCCTGAGGAAACCTGCCTTTGGAGTTGTGAAGACTGCCAAATTCCGGAACCCTGTTATCACCACCCAGCAATGCATGCAGGTCTTTCAGGATGCTTTTGACCAACCCACAGGGAGTGTTGAGGGCATGCTACGAATTGCTGGGAAGTTTCCAGCGCATGGGCGAGACATTCAGCGTATGTCCTGCACTTAGAGCCGGTGTTACAATGCCTGGTGACCCAGGGAGCGCTTAGTGTCACCGACGCTGATCAGATACGGCTCTGGCAAATTCGTACTGGGGCATGGTATAGCTCGGACTTACTCCAGAACCTCAACTTAGCGGGGAGCAGGAGCAGCCCACCTGACTTCAGTCACCTCCTCCGAGAGATTTGTGAAGAAGAGATATCCAGACTCAGAGAGACTATGTGGGTCCCAGAGGATGTTTCCTCCCAGAGAGGACCCATGGGTCGGGTGCTAACGGTGGCTCCCCATGAGGACACCTTGTTGGGAGTGGAGGAGGAGCCTGTGGCTCCAGCACTAGCAGCTGCCATGGCCAGAACCCCCCCCTGCCCAGGGGTCAGCCCTCACCCCATCATTGTACCTCGGGAGGACCTTGGCCCCATACTTGCTCTAGGACCCCAGGGTTCTGCTATAGATGGGGGGAGCCAGGGCACATGGCTCAGGAGTGCACCCAGCCTGAGAACCCTGAATTGGTATTTGAAAGCTTAAAAGGGCGGTGGGCAACAGGAAACAGGGAAGGGGCAGAGCAATGGAGTCGGCTCCGCTCCAGACCCAGACAGGCTCCCGCACATTACTCTCAGTAAATTCACTGCCAAAGGGGCTAGTAGGACCCTGTGCAGAGGCCCCCGTGATGGTGAATGGTCACCCGTGCCAAGCCATTCTAGACAGCGGGTCCCAGGTTACCATCCTATTTAAATCCTTCTATGAAGAACATCTGAGACACTTGCCTTTACTTCCCGTTATGGGGCTGGGACTTTGTGGCTTAAGCCAGGAACAGCATCCCTACAGGGGTTATGTGAACGTGAGGCTAAAATTCCCTGCTGAAATAGCTGGGGTGGAGGAGGAAGTGTCAACCATCGCTCTAGTATGCCCTGATCCAGGGTGGATGGAAGGGGCCACTCTCATTGTAGGGACCAACTCCAGCCTTTTCCAGGTTCTCGCTCACTACTGTAAACAACAGGCTGGCCCAGGTTACCAAGAACAGTTAACAATGCATGCCTTCTGCTCAGAGGCATATGACCGATGGGAGCATAGAGAGATGTGGAGTCACCCTGAGGTTGTGGGGACCCTGCACTTCTCTGGAGCAAAGCCCCAGTGAGTCCCTGCACAGGGCCAGTGGGCTTTGCCTATTGTATGTAATTGGATTGAGAGGGATGAAAAGAATAAGCTGCTTGTGGTGGAGACCCTCACTGGGAGAGAGAGACCTGGTGCGCTGAGGGTCCCTGATGGCGTGATTGAGACAAAAGGGCTCAACCAAGACCCAGTTACAGTGATAGCGGTTAACCCAACCTTGAAAGATATTGTGGTCCATCTGGGACAGAAGGTGGCCTTGATAAAGGAAGCTGAAGTGGTGAGCCCTGAGCAGGAGGGAAAACCCCACTCCAATTGACCCTTCAAGGTTCTTTTTCAGGAATTCCCCAGTGCCCGAAGCCTTTAAAGCTCAGCTCAGGGACAAATTCGGGGCTTGAGCCTGTGTTTTCTCCCTGCATGACTGGAATGTGGGGGAGGCTAAGGGTGGGGGGGAGCATCACATTCATCTGAGCAACCCACAACCCTTTCGCGAAAGGTCTCGGCACATTCCCCTCACTGAGATGGGGGAAGTAAGACGTCATCTACAGGAGCTCATGGACCACTGCATCATCACGGAATCTAAGAGCCCTCATACCTCTCCCATTTAGATTGTGCGGAAGAAGAATGGCCAACTCCATATGTGTATTGATTACCGGACTTTGAATGCCTGGACCATCACTGATCAATATACTGTCCCGCGGGTGCAGGAGACTTTGGACTGTTTAGTAGGGAGCAAATGGTTTTCAGTACTAGACCTCCACAGCGGCTACTACCAGATACCTCTGTGGGAAGAGGACAAAGAGAAGACTGCTTTTATTTGCCCCTTGGGATTCTATCAGTTTGAGCGAATGCCCCAAGGGATATCTGGGACTCCGGCCACCTTCCAGCGACTAATGGAGAAAGTGGTTGGGAATATGCATATGACCCAAGTACTGGTTTATTTAGCTGATATTATTGTTTTTGGAAAGACCCTGGAGGAACAGGAAGAAGGGCTACTCCAGGTACTCAATTGTCTGGAGACCGCTGGACTTAAGTTGGCCATTGATAAATGTAAGTTCTGCCAGGCCTCTGTGAAGTACATAGGACATATTGTGTCACAGGAAGGGAAGAGCACCGATCCAGAGAAAGTAAGTGCTGTGACCACCTGGCCTCGACCCAAGAACTTTAGAGAATTGAAAAGGTTTCTAGGATTTGCGGGTTTCTATCGGTGATTCGTTAAAGACTATGCAACAATAACTGGACCTTTAAATGCCCTGACTCGCAGACACCAGGTGGGAAGGTTGCCCCGCAAGAAGGGGCAAGACAATGGCTTAAATGGACTCCCTGCGACACGAAGCCCCACAGTCTTTTGGTCCCTAGTGGGACTCACAGTGTGAAGATGCCTTTCAGGAGGTGATCCGGCGATTGACTCAGGCACCTGTGCTGGCATATGCTGACCCCAACCGCCCTTTCATTTTGCACACGAATGCTAGCCTGTCAGGACTGGGGGCTGTACTGTACCAGGAACATGATGGACACCAGCGACCAGTGGCTTTTGCCAGCAGGGGATTGTTACCCAGCAAGACACGCTACCCGGTACATAAGCTTGAATTCCTGGCCCTCAAGTGGGCCGTCACTGAGAAATTCCGGGAATATCTATATGGAACCACCTTCCCGGTGTGGACAGACAATAATCCCCTTACCTATGTGCTAACCAGTGCTAAGTTGGATGTGACCAGCCAATGTTGGATCGCGGCACTAGCCAACTACACCTTCAGCCTGCACTATCGAGCGGGATGAAAGAATGTGGATGCTGATGCCCTGTCTCGACAACTCCCCAGCAACTCCAGGAGTGTTTGGAGCCCTGAGACAGTGAAGACCATTTGTGACCTACAGCTACAAGACCCTCTGGGGATGAGGGAAAGTACTGTTTGCATGGCTGAGGTGTTGGGGTTGCCCCCTGAGGAGATCCCACAGGCCTGGGTTCAATACACCACGCTGACTCCCTCCTCATTGCCCCAAGTCACAGCCACGGAATGGCGGACAGCGCAAGAACCGGATGTGCGAGGGGTGCTGTGTGCCTGGAGATAAGGGAATACCCACCCTGCGACCCTCAATAATGCTACCCCAGCAGCCCTCCTCCTTTTGAGGGAGTGGGAAAGCCTTTGCTTGTTTGTTGGAGTGCTACATCGGGATGTGCAGGACCCAGAAGGACGGAAACATTGGCAGCTGGTCCTCCCTCAGAATTATAAGGCCCTTGCATTATGGGCCTTGCATGATGACTTTGGGCACATGGGGCTGGAGCGCGCCCTTGCACTAAGCCGTGAGCGCTTCTTCTGGCCCGAAATTCATAGATTCATAGATGTTAGGGTCAGAAGGGACCTCAATAGATCATTGAGTCCGACCCCCTGCATTGGCAGGAAAGAGAGCTATAGGCATCTAATTAATGGGTTCTCCTCCTCTTGAAGACCCCCAGGGTAGGGGAGAGCGCCACCTCCCTTGGGAGCCCGTTCCAGACCTTGGCCACTCTAACTGTGAAAAAGTTCTTCCTAATGTCCAATCTAAATCTGCTCTCTGCTAGCTTGTGGCCATTATTTCTTGTAACCCCTGGGGGCGCCTTGGTGAATAAAACCTCACCAATTCCCTTCTGTGCCCCCGTGATGAACTTATAGGCAGACACAATGTCGCCTCTGAACCTTCTCTTGCGGAGGCTGAAAAGGTTCAGGTGCACGCAGTATTCCAACTGCGGTCTGACCAGTGCCCGATAGAGGGGAGGTATCACCTCCTTGGACCTATTTGTCATGCATCTGCTGATGCATGATAAAGTGCCATTGGCTTTTCTGATGGCTTCGTCACACTGC
>NW_005842708.1:606235-644400 GCF_000455745.1 Alligator sinensis
AAGCCTGCCTCGAGACACCACTGCCGAAGCCGCCAGTTGGTCTCTTGGATGCAGTTCTCATGCCGTCTTCCGCGTCCGTTCACTGGTAGGATGGAAGAGAATACCACCTGTGCACCGAACTCCCTCAGCACGCCGCCCAGAGTACTGTAGTCCGCCATCAGGTGATCGGGGAAAATGCTGAAGACATAAGGACTAAATGCTCAAACTGTGATTGGTGTGTGTGGAGGAAGACCCTGCCCGCTCGAACTGCCTATCTACACACCATCCAGAGTTTAAAACCCATGGAGCTTGTTCGCATGGATTTCCTATCCATAGAAGGGGAGGGGCACCGAAAGGGGAATGTGATGGTTGTGACAGACCACCCGATATGCCCAGGCCTTCCCTAGATCAAACAGCAAGAACAGTTGCCAAAGTGCTGTGGGAAAAGTACTTCTCCATGTTTGGGCTGCCCGTAAGAATCCACTCCGATCAAGGGCGAGATTTTGAGAGCCAGTTGTTACGTGAAGTACTGACAGTGGCTGGTATAAAGAAATCAAGGACTACACCCTACCACCCCGAAGGGGATCCCCAACCTGAGCACTTCAGTCGCACTCTCTTGAACATGCTGGGTACCCTCCAGCAGGAACAGAAGGCCACATGGAGCCAGCATATCGTATACCTGGTGCAGTCCTACAACTCTACTAGGAATGATACAACGGGGGTCAGTCCATATTTACTCATGTTCAGGAGGGAGCCCCGGTTACCCATAGATTTGTGCTTTGGGGTAGAACAAGTCTACCAACAACATTTGACTCATGGTCAATATGCACAACGGCTTCGGGACCGTCTGCATTGTGCATACCGACTGGCAGCTGAAACTGCCGGAAGAAAACAGCAATACCATAATCGGCTTTATGATGCTCGAGTTTGTGAGCAAGGGTTACAAGAAGGAGACCGGGTGCTGCTGCGAAACTTGGGGCTAACTGGGAGACACAAGATTACTGATTGGTGGCGGGGTGAACCCTATACAGTGGTGCGACAACTGGGAGACCTCCCAGTATACAAGATCTCCCCTGAGTCTGGACTGGGTCAAAGTCGCGTGGTCCACTGGAACCTCCTGCTGCCTACTGGCGAATTGGTGGGGCCCCCTCCGTCCGAGATAGAGCCGTGAGAAGAGAGGCCTAGGTCTCCCCGTAGAAGGAGGCCTCACGTCACCCAGCTGGCAGTTGTACCTGCAGCTCCACCGGAGGACTGGGACTCTGACTGGTGGTACCTTACTGACTTTAACCTGAGCTTAGGACCTGCCACTCCTCAGGAGGAAGGGGAGACGGGGACTGCTGCTCATGGGGCCCCGCCTGGTGAGACCAAAGGAAAAAACATCCCCATGCATTTACCTGCCAGTGGGGAAGACTGCTCGAGTGAGTGGGAACTTGAGTCGCCAGGGCCCTCGTGGAGTCCTGCCCCAGACCACACCCGACTGCTAAAGCTGGAGCTTCAGCCAGTCCACCGCTTCACCTACAATGCCCCGGGGGTGCCAGGGGAGGTCCCCATCACTGCCCCTTGGGTCCAGTACTCCCTCAGGCTGAGGCCTGTGCTTCACGGGGACGGGGAAGGGTTCTGCAGGGGAGGATGTGACGGGCTAGCTGGCAGTGACTTAGCCCAGGGGTTTTGAAAGGGCAAAAGATGATTGGAGGACTTGGGATTCCCTTTCCTCACCAATCTGGCAGTGACTTAGCCCAGGGGTTTTGAAGGGGTAAAAGATGACTGGAGGGCTTGGGATTCCCTTTCCTCACCAATCAGGCTTCAGAGACTCACCCTCCATGTCCCCTGATTGGCCCCTTGGGTCACCTGGAGGGGGATAAAAGGGGCAGTGCAGCTGACTCAAGGGAGACCAGTGAGGGACCACAAGGAAGGAGCTTCAAAGAGCTGGGCCAGCAGGGCCGGAGCAGTTGCTGCTGAAGCACCTGAAGGAGTGGGACCTGCAGGCAGCACTTGGGCCCTCAGCAGTGCGGCGTGCGGCCAGCAGGAGAGGCTCCCTGCTGGGCTCCAGGATCCCCTATGGGAGGCTATGGCCAGCAGGAAAGGCTCCCTATCTCCAGCAAGGATCTGAGCAGCGACCTGAGAGGTTCCCAGCTCTGCTTCTAGCTCCTCCAATAAGAGGCCAGGAAGCTTGAAGTGAGGCCGGGGCAGTGGGAAGATCAAGACCCCTCGCCGCTTAGCATAGTCCTAGCACTGGTGTGGTAGAATTTCTTTCTTCCATGTGGGAGGTCTGAGTTCAAGTCCCAGTTGGGTTGAATGAAATAACTGGGAGAAGTCTTTGTTGCAGTGGAAAGGGGTCATTGTGTTATCCTTCTTTCGCCGCCTCCAGGTACCTAGGTGCTATGTTATTTGACATTTTGTATTTTGTGCCTTTTATATTTCACCAACCAGTACTATTTGTTCTGCTGTTTGTGTTTTACGTTTTGGTTAAACTTGTCTTTTGTCAATGATTGTAAGTGTCTAACCTTTGTTGAATCCTGCCCCCTTGGCACTATAGTGTCCCCTATACCCCCTGGTTTATACTGATTATGTTTACTGTTCTCTTGTTAAAAGGTATATGGTTAAGGTCCCATTGATGGTCTGGCTCTGCTCAATGGGGGGAGGAGAGTCCCTACACCTCCCACAGCGCTTGTGCACCTGCTCTGATCCCTTCAATTGGAGAGGAGGTACCTCTTGGACTACCGCCCAGGTTACAGAAGTGAAAAATAAGCTGCAAAGCCTTGAGGCAAAAGCTTGGCAAGGCACTCGGTTGGCTCTCCTTGCTCGAGAGGGTGGGAGAATCATCAGTTTGGCTGTAACCGTACCCAAGCCATGTAAATGGTATGATGTAATCTGCACTATTCATGTGTCACCAAGTGTCACCTCAACTATGTGGTTTACCATCTTAAGCATCATAGTATTCTGCATTGCCCTAGTGGCAACAGGTAAATGGTGTTTTAACCGTTGTTGTTGTAAATCTGTTCATGCTATGCAAGTTAAATTTACAGGTCCCTCCCCATTCCCCGATGTAGTGCATATGGTTTTAGCATCTCAACTGTAACTATCATAGTGCTTCAGCAAGCAAGGAGTGGAGTGTGACAGCTGAAAATTATGTCTGTGTGATAAAGGTGCTAGCTGAAGGCTCTATGAAGATTAGACCAAGTGTTTTTTCTGTATTTGTTTAGATATTAAGCTATGTGTTGTTGCTAAGAGCCTAATTAAAGTTTAAGATGTAGTACGGCCTTGTATAAAGTAAGGCATAGTACATTTAGCAAAGCCTTGAAGTAGTAAGACCCTGTGGCATAATTAAAATTAACCTTATCAAAAGGAATGCAAGGCTTGTACTGCTATTAGTCAGTTTAAGGACTGTTGAAGTAAAAAGAACCTGAGTTATCAGTAAGTTATCAGTACCGTTCAGAAGCTATAAATGGCCTAAAACATCCAGAAATCATTCAGAAGGAAGATGCAGCTCTGTGACAAGGATTAGTTAGCTGTTAACCTGGATCAGTGGGCCTGTGGATCTTGAGGAGCCCAAAGACTGAATAGCAGGGTCTTTCCCAGTACCTCTCAGACAGCGCTGATCAGAGACACCTGACTTCGATGAACTTTGTGTAAAGAGAAACTTCTTGTATATCAGGCATCAGAGGGGACTGCTGATAAGTTGCAGACGCAAATTGTTCTTGTCTGTCATTGTTTGACTTGTTACTATGTGTAGTTGTGTTTTTGTTAAGTCAATAAACCTTTCTTACCTTTCTACCCCCAACCATACTCTCAAACCCAAACCCTCCACAGGCGGCTGGCACAAGGGGAAAGAACCATGGGGGGGAGGGATTGGGGCTGGGACCAGGCAGGGGTCGGGAGGTAACACAGCAGAGCCAGGCCTGGGACCATGATTGGGGCCAGGGTCCACTGCGCCCATGCGGGCACCCCTTCCCCCACTCACCAGCAGCCTCTGCAAATCTACCCCCTGTCCCCCGCAGCCCTGCACCAGCACCGCTTGCCTCCTTGCACCAGCCTTAGCCCTGCACCGCCCAGGCTGGGCCCAGAGCCAGGGCATGGAGCGGGGCCAGCCTCAGCTGCACTATTGGGCCGGAGGGGACAAAGCCTCCAGGACTGTCACGTCCACCCCACCCTGCTCCAAGTTGTCCCTGGGAAGAGGCATGGTGCTGGGGAGCCAAGAAGGGGATATATAGGCCCCTGATCTTTGCAATGGGAAAGGGTGGGCTGCAGCTGCAAGCTGGGCTCTGCCTGCTCCCTGCCTCTGCACCTGACTGCCGCTGCGCCTGACTGCCACCTTTGAAAGCGGCGCAATGCCATGTGCATCCCACCGCTGGGCAGCGAGGCATATGGTGCTGCACCACGCCACTTTCAAAGGTGGCAGCGAGGCGCAGAGGCATGGAGGAGGCAGAGCCCAGCTTGCAGCTGAAGCCCACCCTTGCCCCATGCAAAGATCAGGGGGCCATGTGCCCCCTCCTTGGCTCCCGGGTGCTACTCCTCTAGAGGAGCTGCTGGACTCTGAATGTCCCACGACACAGCCTGGCTGGGGCCCCATTTACTATGAATGGGGTCCCAGCCAGGCCAGGTCATAGGACAATCCCCACATTGCAGCAGGGAGTGGGGTAGGGGTGAATGATTCACTGCTGCCCGTAACTCCCTCCTTCCTGCACTGTGGAGGTCCCAATCGCGCCCCCCGCCCCCTCCACAAGCCCAGGCAGTCATAAAGAAAACAGAAACTTACCTGCCTGCTGGACTGGCTGTGATCCTGGCTATGCGGGGTATCTGAGTGTGTGTGCCCCTCCCCCACTGCAACAGCCTGCAACTGGGCTGCCCTGCAGCCATACCTGCTGCCCTGTGTTTGCAGGGGCTGAGCCCTGTTAACCCACCCCACCTTCCGCCACCTGTGGCTGCAGGGGTGCACTATACCCAGCCTGAAATCCCCAAACCCTGGGAATTGAAGTTGCCATGATCCCCAGGGCTTAGGAGTGCATGAACCACCATCCCCTCCCCAGCCCAGAGGATCACAGCTGCTGCAAATCCCAAAGCTTGAGGGTGCATCAAGCCCCTTGGCCCACACACACAGCTGGGACTGGGAATCCCATACCTGATGGGGCTTCTGGCCCTGGCTGCACTCCTCATGCGGCACAGCTGGGATGGAAAGCCAAGTCAGGTATGGGACACTGTCCAGGTTGTGCGTTTTTCCTGCAGCTGGGAACCCCCTCAGCAAAAGGGACTTCCAGCTGTGGCAGCCTTCTTCTTGCTGATGCAGGGGGAGTCCAGGATTGAGTTCCCCCTACATCAGCAATATTGTGCAATTAGATCTAATGCGTGATCCCACAATCATGCTTCCTGCCATGCACGTGTGGGAGGGGTCTCCCTTATGTCTCTGCTGTTGTGAAGAAATTGAGGTGCTGAAAGCACTTTATGTCTGGCATGGAACACAAGAGGAGACAGTGTGCATTTGTACTGTACAAGTACCACTTGTCTAAATAAAATCTCCAAATTTGAATGCTTGAGGCACATTTGCACCATAAGAAACCCACACATATTGAAAAACTATTCTTACTATGATGATTGTCTTAATTAGTCTTCTGATGCATGACTTCACATTTTGTACTATTGAATTTCATGCCATTTTATTACTCCAAGCTTTAAAGTCATCCAGTTCTGTCTCTATGATATCCTGATCATTCTATTAATAATGCCTCCTAACCTTATGTTACGAGCCTATTTCTGCTTTGTGTGCCAAGTCATTGATGAACATGCTAATGAGTTTGTTCCCAATACTGATTCATGAGGAATTTCATAGATTTCATAGACATTAGGGCTGGAAGGGACCTTGGGAGATCATCAAGTCCAGTCCCCTGCCCAAAGGGCAGGAAGTCAGCAGGGGTCATAGGATCCCAGCAAGTTCCAACTGTCTCTTGAAGGCATTCAAAGTAGGTGCTTGAACCACCTTTGGCCGTAGTCTATTCCAAACCTTGGGGGCTCGGACAGTAAAGAAGTTCTTCCTTATGTCCAGCCTGAAACAGTCACGGAGGAGTTTGTGACCATTCCTTCTTGTCATCCCTTGGGGCACTCTGGTGAACAGACGTTCCCTCAGATCCTGATGAGCGCCCATGATAAACTTATACATGGCCATCAGATCACCCCTGAGCTTGCACTTCTCCAGGCTGAAGAATCCCATAGCTCTCAGCCTGTCATTGTAAGATCTGTTTTCCTGACCTCTGATTATGCACGTGGCTCTCATTTGGACTCTCTCAAGCTTCTCCATGTCCTTTTTGAATTGTGGAGCCCAAAACTGGACATAGTACTCCAGCTGCAGCCTCACCAAGGCCGAGTACAATGGGAGAATGACATCCTGAGATTTGCTTGAGAAGCATCTATGGAAAGCCAGCATTTTGCTTGATTTACTAGCTGCAGCATCACATTGAAGGCTCATGTTCATCTTGTGGTCAATCATACCCCCCAAGTCCCTTTCGTCCAAAGTGCTAGCCAGTGTAGCACTGCCGAGCCTATAAGGATGCTGCAGATTTTTCCTCCCAAGGTGGAGAACCTTGCATTTTTCAATGTTAAATGCCATCAGGTTCTCATCTGCCCATTTATTGAGCCTGTTGAGGTCAACCTGGATTGCCCTGCTGTCCTCAGGTGTGGAGATTCCATTAGGAATCTCCCTCCAATCTGATATTTACCTTACCTACCCTCTTCTCTTTAGCCACCTTATAATTTTCTATTAACCACCAATTTCTCCAACTTAACTAATAAGTTCCTATGTGGCACTATATCTAAGGTTTTATTAAAGTCCAGATAGATGAGAACTACTACATTTTCTTTATTTAGAAAATTGGGAGTCTTATCAAAGAAAGATACTAATGTTGCTCAGTCAAGCTCTGGTAAATCCTGTTGCATTTTATCACATTTGTCATTTACTTTAACTATTCTTTCCTTCAGTATCTGTTTGAAAGCATTACATATTATTGAGGTCAATCTAACAGGCCTATAGTTGTTTGGATTACTTTTTTCCCCTTCTTAAATATAAGCACTATATTTGCTATTCTCCAGTTATATGATACAACTCCAACTTTATAGATTTATTTGCTACTGGATGTTGAATTTAATGTGTTCATTCTCTCACAGTTGAGGTGGAGATAATTTGAACCTGCTGACTTTAGCACATTGCACCTTTTGGCCAGACTCTATTCCACCTATTAGGTGCTTGTGTATGATCCTGTTCCACTCTGCTTAAGTCCCTGAAAAATATCTGATGCAATACGAGGATGAATTGGCCTTCTGCTTCCTGCTTTTTGTGACTTTGTCCTAAAGCTAATATGATGGCATCTTACAAAAGTAGGCCAGTTATTGCTTTTTTCAGGGACTTAAGCTGGAGGATCACACTTTGGCATCTAAGGCCACTTAAGTACCTAATAGATGGAATAGTAACTGGCATCTTGAGTTTGCTTCTACTTTGGTTGTGGAGACTGTTGTCTCCATAACCCTGTTTTCATTGTCTTTGCCTTAATTTTCAGTCTTCAGCATATAGTGGCCTTGCTTCTTTCCTTGTTCAAAAACATGACCATGGAACTTTTCAGTTTTTCTATTTGGTATCCTTGGCAAAGTGTAACTTTACTTGATTTTTGGCAGTTCTCAATGGGCATGTCTATACGTGCACTTTAGTGAGCACTAGCCCATTTTACTGCTCACTAAAGCATCACCCAAAAAAACCTATGCAAGTATGCTAATGCATGGTAAAACAGGCTACTGCACATTAATTGTCACTTAAGAAATGTGCACTTTCAGTACTGAGCATTAGGGCAGCTTAATGCACATTTATTTAGTACCTTATATTAGAGGTACTAAATTTAATGCACATTAATAAAAGTGCATTAATGTACATGTAAATGTGCCCAGTTTCTCCTCTGACTTCTTAGGCTGTGACACATAGCCTTTTTTTTGCTGATCCATCATTCTTTTTGGACACAATCACTTCAGACAGAGTTAGAATCAGAACCCAAGTCCCTGCAAAAACCTTGTCCATGTTGTCCTACTGCCTTACAGAATGAGTGTGCTTATGCAAGTGCTTGGCTGTATTGTCTGGATCCATTACTCTACCCATTACACTACGTTCTTTGCCCACAGTCAGGAATAGAATTCAGAGATCTTGGTGACTACATTCTGGCATTGCCTCATCAAGAATTGTTACGTGTTGGAAAAGCATATGATATGCCTAATTCTAGAGACTGGTTCACATGTTTCTTCTGCAAGTTAGTCCTATAGGTCAAGTACAAGAGGTCTGTCCTTTGGATTTGACAGTCTTTGATTCAGACCTTTCTGGTGTCCCCCATGGGGCAGTGAAGAAAGACCAAAGTCTATTCCACCTATTAGGTGCATAAGTGGACTTGGGCACCCAAGTGCAATTCTGTTCCAACCTTGTTCAAGTCCTAAAAATCCATTAAAGTATGTATAGGCAACGCCCTCTTAGCACTCTTAATTGGTTCCCAAAAAAATGAGCATTAAGCAGAATAGTGTTAAATGCAACCAAAAGTTTTTGACAAACCAAGATGGCACCGTATGATGACGTGAGCATTATAATGAAACTCACTGAGTGCTAAGTGGAATTGGGTATCAATATAAAATGAGCATTATAGCGAAATAGTGCTAAGAGGCAGTGGCGACTCATGGGGTGCACATGCACACCCTGAGAGTGCTGGTGCAACCCCTGACAGTCAGCGTTCCCCACTTAGGCGACAGGCGGGGGGGCAGGCGGGAGAATGATTGGCCATGGGGGACCTCCCCCCCCCCCAGCCACGGACTGGCCCCACCCGACTCGGGACTCACCAGTCGCCCTTGCTAAGAAGAACAGCGTTAAGCAGGGAGTGCCTGTACTTTTTTTAACATTCTGCCATCTTACCCTTTAGATTGTTACAAAAAAGCAATGAAAAGAGGACCTAACCACCCTTTGCATTAACTGATTTTCAGGGATTCAAGCAGGGTGGAATAGAATCATACATAGGCAATCCAATCCACTTACACACCTAATAGATGACAGCATTAAAGTCTGCATTCACTTACACACCTATTAGGTGTGTAAGTGAATGTGGCCTTTAATACTGTTGTGCTATAGGGCGTTTTACTTATTTTTTAACAGTTTGAATCCAGCCTCTTTCACTGGAAGTTGAAAGTAGGTCCCATCTAATAGATCTTTTGTGCCCTGTCTGTAAGAAGAATTTGGGTGTCTCTCAGTTTCAACTTCCATATCATAAGCTCACTGCCATACTTAGCTCTAATTGACAGAGTCAGCAGATTTAATTTTTTCATAGTAACTGCAGGGAAAAAATACTGCAATAATTCATCCTTTCTAATTAAGTTACCTAGATATTTAAATCCTTAATTTGGGGAGCTTTTAAGACCAATGCGAAGTCCACTTAAGTCATTAAAGGATTGCTCTTGACTTTGGTGGGCTTAGGATTTCAGCCATAGTCTTCTATTTGACTTAAATTGCAGATACATATATAAATGTATATATAAATGTGCCTGCAAAAACGGAAACTCTGTTTGGTTTGGGTAAAGTATAAGAATTGCTAACTGTTGTAATAGCCTTGCATGAGAGCTATGCCTTTAATCAGTCCTTCTTTTCTCATTCACACAGTGTGCACAACTACACCCCCAAGGTTGGAGAGATTGATACAAGGAGAGCCATTCGCCAGGCATTTGATGTTTGGCAGAGAGTGACGCCACTTACCTTTGAAGAGGTTCCTTATCATGAAATTAAAAATGACAGGAAGGAGGCAGATATTATGATATTTTTTGCTTCTGGTTTCCATGGAGACAGTTCTCCATTTGATGGAGAAGGTGGATTCCTAGCTCATGCTTACTTTCCTGGACCAGGAATAGGAGGAGATACTCACTTCGATTCAGATGAGCCATGGACTCTGGGAAATTCTAATCATGATGGTAAGATTACAGGTCACAGTTTTTAAAACCAGAATAAACTGAATGTAGATTTAATACATAGGTTTTTGACTTGGGAAATGGCAGGTTAGTGGAGCCCATTACTCCCACACATTGGCTCCAAACTATAAAAACATGCACTCCACCTTAAATGTGCACATCTTGCATTTGCAGGTTAATACCCCGTACCTAAATGCACATCTGAATGTATTCAAGAGTGAGCCAGAATGTGTGCCTGCTTAGCTTTGAAGATTGTGGCCATTCTTTCTTTAGAGAACATTTTTTTCCTAACAGGGAGGACGATGGTCTGAGTGCTGAAAGAACAAAAGCAAAATTTTCATGCAGATCCCTAAGCACGCTGAACTTCTCAGTGTGCTCAGCAAGGACAACAAAGATGTTGTTCAGTAGCGAGCTCAGAGTTAAGAAAGCAGATGGTTTTCAATAACAGATTTTTAATTTTTATTGATCTACTTTCAGCTCCCTAAATCTCAGTTTGGCCTGAAATCTATCCTGCTAAGTCTCAGACCAGAAGTGAGAGCTTGTTCATTTGTTTAAGGAAACTTGTTGGGAATTAGGAAAATTGGCTTCTGAATGGTAAAACTGAAATAGTGAACAACTTGTGTGTACTTATGGGCCTTATCTTAATTCTGATGTACCCAAACAGTTCCTTTTCTATTTTCTGATTTTTTTCCTTCAGCAAGAACTTGCGCCTTTTTCAAGTTTGAATCATAGATTTTTTTTTTAATTGAGTGTTGAATGAGATATTTCATTCCATTTGCAGAACGATATGCATGAAAAACAGCATGTATTCAAAATAATTATTAGAAAAAAAATCTATGTTGAGATAAAGTAAAAAATTGTAAATAATTTGCAGTTATTTTGTAAATGTTATTGGCACCTTGTAGTTTGTTTGATAATAGGAGTCGGTTGTTCTGTCTGGAATCTGGAATCACCATGGTGTCTAAGTGCCTGAGTTAAAATGTTGCGTCCTCTCAGAATCAAATTTCTTTACAGGGTGGTCTGCATCACCTTCACTAGGTCACTCAGCTGGTATTCTCACTAGCTGTGAACTCCCTTCCATCTTTGGTGTATTTTGCTGGAAGCGCTGTCAGCAGAGTTTAGATAAGTTTTTCCTTTGCACAGTCTTTTTTCTCGTATGATTGAAAGTTCTTCCTTTCATTGTAGGTATTGTCATAAATGTAAGGCCTCTGTTACTAGATTTGTTTCCTGAAGTGTGTATTATTTCTAATCAGTTTGTTCTCTATCCTGGTGGCAGAGGTGTGTTTAGTTTTGGGCTGAAATAAAATCTTACCAGAATAATAATTAAAAAAAAACACCAGCAAGAGATCAGCAACAAAATTTCTACTCTGTTTGGTGCTTTTCTATATAAAAAAAATAAAAATATTAAGATAGCTGTAGCCATTATGTAATTTTAGAAGCTTGGAATAGACATAAAGTACCTTCCTGTTCTTTACTCCAAGTACTGTTTACGCATTTTACATTGGTTAAAACAGTAATTGTTTGCTGGTAGAGACCAGGACCCAGGACTGTCCTCTCTTGGAGGAGTGCTTTAACCCTTAGGCTACAAAGTCAAACTCTCACTTGCTTGTTTTCTTTGTGAGACCAGAATCATGGAGGAATAGGGCTGGAAAGAACCTCTAGAGGTCATTTAGTCCAGGCCCATCTTGAACAGGAGAGAAAGAAAGTACCTTCACCATATCTATTTTATAGCTTGGCTGTTAAGGCACTCTCAAAGAAGTGGGAGATTTGGATTTAAATCTCATTAGGGAGAGGCCTAGAACCTTGCCATGTGTAAGGCAAATATGTTTAATTCCTGTAACAGTTGGGCTCTTCTTCAGAAGCTGTTGGGTAGCTGTCTTCAGGAGAGTAAGGTGGTGCAAATTTCAAGTGACTGAAGATGCCTAATGGACAGTATGAATAGGTGTGTGCTCCTGGGTTTAAAAGGATCCTATAGGTTCCTCTGGGCTTTTTCTGATCCATAATTTGGAGGCTTTCCTGTTCTCCAAACCAAGTGTCTCTGCAGGGACTATATAGAAATCCTAGGCACATAAGCAACCCCTTCTAGAACAAGGAACATAATGCTCCTTGTTGCAATGTAGATATGTAAGGAACCAGATAGAATCTGGCCCTTTGCTTTTAACTGATTGATTTTTAGTTGCCTGGCTTTTTGTTTTGTTTTACTACATTATCCTCAACAGATCCCAGAAGTTGACAGAAGTATGCAGGTTTTGCACAGCTAGTAAAATTATTGAGGGCTTTTCATGAGTGATGTAAGCACTATACTCATGTAAATAGCTGTTTATGCATAGATAACATTCCATAAGAAGACTGGAAGACTTATGTGAACAAATCTCTATTACATTTCCACAGCAGAATTGTACAGTAGGCATTTTATATGATGTACACTATTCATTTTCATAGACTTTGACCTCATAGAATACAAGCCATGGTTTATTTTGATTAATTAGCTGTCCTGACAAATTAGGATAGCTAAATATTTTGGGTAGACTTCTTTTTCTCTTTGTGTGCCTAAATGACACTTTTTGAGCCTCATAATTTTTTTTTTTGGCACTTATGCACAGGTTGTGATTCTGTTACCTCTGCACTGTGGACACATAACCATACACACATAGATTGAGCATATGTTGTAGATTGTACACTGACTGTTCACTGATTATATGGACACGTCCATTCTGGACATATGAGTGTAAGTAAAAAAAAAGGTAGCTGGCCAGAAATCCATGACTAGCAAAAGTTAAAGGACAGAAGAGAAGGGCTCTCATATGTTGTAGCCCCAGTAGCTGGATGGTTAGGCTTAGGGTGTTTATAGGTGTGCTCCAGTGGGGGGTGGGGGAGGGGGAGCTTTAATAACCGCAGCTCCAAGAGCCATGCTAATTAAAGAGGTTAGAGGTTAGATGGTCTTGTGAACCCAGCATTCATTCCTGCCTGTGGCAGGGAGTCAGGCTAGATGATCTGATCAGGTCCCTCCTGACCCTAGCTACTATGATACTGTGGAAGCACCCGGAGTGTCACGTGTATTAGCGCCCTTCAATCGTCAAATGAGCTTTAGTTTAAAGCACCCCGCTGCCATTTTTCAGCACAGGGATGCTGATACACATGACGCTCAAGTCTTCTGGAGCGTGGTAATTATCGTGTTCGAGAAGACTTGATTAATCGAGTCTGCTCCAGTGTGCTGTAATTATAGTGCATCAGAGCAGCATCCCTGCACATGTATAGCAGCCATTAGTCTGGAAGCATAACACCTGCATTCTCAGCTCCCCTCACCCAGAGAGGATGCATAGCTATATTTCAGATTTTCCAAGCATGGTGCTCTAATTGCCATGCAGTTAGACATTATCCAAGGTCCTCCTCAGTAGTCTTTTTGAAGCTAGACCCACCTGCTCCATGGACAGACAAAAGAGAAAAATCAATGGGCCGAAGAAGAACAAGCAAAGCTGGCTGCATGTTCACAGTGCAGGGGTAAGTAATGGAATCTTAGAATCTAGAGCAAAGCTTTCCAAACTGTGTGCCGCGACACATTAGTGTGTCGGCGGCAGTGTGTAGGTGTGTCGCGCGAAATGCAGAAAATTTTGCGGAAGGGCACCGCGGAGCTCCCTTACTCGCGTCTGCTTCCCTTGGCCCCTCCCCCAGAACTGAATTACTGTGTCGCGAAATGATGCATGTCTAAAAAGTGTGTCATCAACATGAAAAGTTTGGAAAGCTCTGGCACCCCAGTTGAGAATTAGTGTCCTAGATAATCCCTGACCAATTCTTGTCTAATCTCTTCTTGAATACCTTCCAGTGATGGAGATTACACAGCTTTCATAGGCAACCTGTTCCACTGCCTCACTGTTCAAACAATGAAGAAGTTTCTCCTGATATCCAGTCTAAACCTACTTTGCTACAACTTCAGGCCGTTATTCTGTGTCCGGCTCTCTGCAGCAAAAGAGAAAAAGCGTTGTCACACTTCTTTATGGAGGCCTTTTAGATATTTGAAGACTGCTATCATGCCCCCTCTTAACTGCCTTTTCCTTAAGCTGAACCTGCCTATTTCCTTCAACCTTTCCTCATATTGCTTGACTTCCAAGCCTTTTATCATTTTTATTGCCCACCTCTGGACTCTATTTCCTCCATATCCTTTAAAAAATGTGGAGCCCACAACTGCACACAGTACTTTAGACAAGGTATAATCAATGCTGAGTAAAAAAGCATTATCATCTCCTGTGTCTTGCAACTAATGAACCTAGATGATGGAGCCCAGAACTACATTCATCTTTTGTGTAGCTATGTCATACTGAAGACTCATACAGGTCTGTGATCCACTAAGACTTCTAGATCCTTCTCCATAGTGCTGCCATCCAGTGAGGTTTCACTCATTTTTTTGTATGCATGTGTTTTTGATTATTCCTGAGGTGTAGCACTGTACCAAAAAGTCCAGGTTTCGGCTAGAAATCTGATGTGTAGGCACACTAATGTAAACTGAACTTTCCCTTTTGTGTAATTTCTAGATAGTATAATCACTACCTTTAAAGGTTGCCTAAACTAATTTCTGATCATTATATTAAAGTATGCATGACTGTTAAAAAAGTCTCTCTCTCAAAAATAAAATCCGCATTGATATGCTGTCATAGGTTCTGAACCCATAACTATGGACATAATAGGTGCTACTGTTGCTTACTTTTTTCCCTCTGACATAAAGGCTTCATCTTAGTATTCCATTTTAATAAACTTTTCCAGTTGCACTTCAGTTACTGTCTAAAAGAAGGTGATTCGTTGATTTAACCCAGCAATTCTTCTGTTGCAAAAAACTCAGAAAAACCACAACAGGTCAAAATGTTTTTAACACTATGAATGCCTCTCTGAAATCTCTGGGTTTATATCATGTCTCATGTTTGCAAACCTAACAGTAGTAACATCATGTGGCACCCTGCAGCACCCTAGAAAAGATCTCAAGGGTACTGTGGCGCACTGATTGAGACTGACTGGTCTAACCATTAAAAAGTTAAAACATTTACTAGCAAATCAAATCTTTATACTAGGTTGGTGCATATTTTTGCTACTTGGCAGGGGTACACTCTTTTAAAGCAATTGTATAACCTAATATTTCCAGATACTTAATTAGTTTTCATTTGTAGCATGTTAGAAAATGGTGAACAATATATTCCTCATTTACTAGATAATTCATACTTTATTTCATGCTTTATGTCAAGCAACTAAAATATGTGTATGAAAGTGGTCAGATGAGCTCTATGAATAAGCCTGATGAGATTATGATGGTCTTTGTTGGAGTCAGAAGCTGAGTGGCAATACCTGTGATAGCTCTGTCAGTCTCTTTAAGCCAACAACACTGGTCCTCCACAGCATCAAGACTTAAACCTCCAGTACATGATCTATTATTCCCTATTTATAACGTTTAATACCAAAAGTTAAAATCTTTTTATACAAAAGAACACAGGTTATAACTTCTGAGTTTTTGAAAGAAGTTTACAGAATCACCATATTTGTGTTTTCTTGAAATGCTTTAATACAGTGGTTTTCAACCTGTGGTCTGCAGACCCCTAGCGATCCACAGGCTATGCCCAAGGGGTCTGCAAGAGATGACTATGATCTATCGAAAGCATGTGAATACACATACTTACATTTCAAAGGGATCTGCACCTCCATTTGAAAATTTTTAGGGGTCTGCCAATGAAAAAATGCTGAAAACCTCTGTTTTAAAATATTATCATAAGTTTAGGCCATGTTTTGGATTAAATTCAGATTTCATTTTTAAATAGGTTTTTTTTTAAGAAAAGCTTATTATAATTTAAGAAAAGAAAATAATCTGATTTCAGTTAAAATCCATTTGATTTTGTTTAAACATCTATTTCTATTAACTGTAGTTTTTTTCATCTTCTGTTGTTTTTCTTTTGTTTTGTTAAAAAATCCTGAAGAGCTTGCACTGGACTCAAACCAAAATATATTGGTTTAATCATATTAGTCTTAACTAATATTAGTTTTAATATTGAGTGTCTTATTATATCAATGGTAGTGTTGAGTAATTTTCCCCTACAAAATTTTAGCATACATATATTTGATACATTCTTTACTCTTAATACTTCCTATCAATTAGGATAAACATCACAGTAATATCTGCTTAGAGTTATGGAAAATGCAGTTAGAATACGGTATGAATTTTGCAATGGTCAGTGCCTTTCTCCTTCCAAAAGTTCCTTCTTTTAAGCTGTTTATGTATTGAATGGTTGTGTGTGGGCGTGTCTACATGTGTGATTAATGCACATGAATAAACTCTGGAGCTTATTGCTCCTGAGTTTATTTGTGTGCAGCATGTGGAGCCTGGTCTGAGCAGCTTGGGCTGACAGGGGATCTGGAGGTCAGCCTGCCAGCCCATGGCTGCTCTGACTGTAGCTAGCCCTGCACTGAAACACCCTTGTGCTTTAGCCAGCCCCTCTGCAGCACAGAGAACCTGATCAGTGCAGCCCTGGGCTGGCAGGCTGACCCCTGGGTCCCTGCCAGCCTGGGCTGCTCCAGCCAGGCCCCTAAATGCTGCAGAGTGGCTGGCTGGGGCATGAGAGTGCTTCAGCGCAAGGGCTGCCTGCCAGCAAATGCTGCACTAATGTACCCTGTGCCCAGCCAGGTCAACATCTACATGTACACTGGTGTGCACAAAAAAAGGCTCTGGAGCAGGGTAGTACTTGTATTTACAAGTGCTATCCTGCTGCGGAATTTATTAGTTTTGTGTACCCTAATAGGGGTGTACATGTAGATGCCGAGACATTTACTGTGCAGTTAATTAATCAGCTGTGTAGTAAATGTCTCATGTAGATGTGTCCTGTATATGGTTGGTTGTGCCACTTAGCAACTGGTCTTAATACCAGTTGCCTTTTTTTTTCTCAGTGGCCGCATCTACACGAGATACTTTCTGTGCAGTAGCTCGTTACTACTGCACAGTAGCTTATTGGTACTGTGCAGTAGCATTGTGGGGCATGAACTGTGACATGACACTGTTGTGCAGTAGTAACAAGCTACTATGCAGTAGTAATGAGCTACTGTGTAGTCAGCATCACCTAGAAGCCATGTGAGCAGTAACACTGGTAACTGCTCAGTCATTTAGTACTTGATTATGCAAGTAGGAAATGACTATGCAGTAACAACTGCACAGCCAGTGTCTCATTTAGATGTGGCCAGTAGGCTTTAAGGAAGGCCTTACTAATATCAGACTTTTTAACCCTTTGATTCAGGGTATACCACTTCGCTTGCATTGCAGCTCTGGTATTTCTTATAGTGATAGGTAATACCTTGCTTTACCCTGATCCAGGAGAGTATCCATCAGACCTTATGTAGGAGGATGCCTCCTACTGACTACTCCATTTCTGGGGTAGCTAAAGCCATTTGGTCACATTAGTTTGTAATCATTAACTAGATAGATACCTCTTCCCTAATGTAAAGTGCGTTGAGGCTGTCTGATCCTCTTCCACAAGCACATTTTTGCATTTTGAGATACAAACTGAAACATGAAGTTAATAGATATTAATGCCATATTACATCACAGAGGGCATGGCTATCTGTGTACTTCATTGTTGATTTGGCCAATTTAATGCACAGTACAGCATCATCATCTACACATACACAGTAATTAGGGTGCAGTAGACTAATTTACTGCACTGCTGAATAGTCCAATTCGATACAAATGGTATCCCACAGGTCAATAAATTACTGTGCTTAAGCACACATGTAGACAGTGACGTCGGGATTAGTTTACTCTAGCTCAAATTGAGCCAGAGTATATTCACTCTCACTAATTGCATGTGTAGATGGGCCCAGATAGTGATAAAATAGTAATAGAATTTGTCCAGTATTTACACTACATTAGTTCCCAGAGGCTCTAAGTAGCGTCAGAGATGTATGGTGAAGTAGGCACAGTCTTTGACTCAGAGAGCAGCTTCTACTAATTTTGCATCTCTCATTTTCATTGGTTTTGTTTTAGTGGTCTGAATAAAATCTATCAAAAGTCTGTGGGATAAACACCAACTTTTTAATACCATACACTTAAGATCTAACGTTAAACCTCCAGCACATGTTCTGGTGTACCCTATTTATAAGGTTTAATACCAAAAGTTAAAATCTGGGGAAAGCATCTTTTTATACAAAAGAACACAGGTTACAACTCTTATAAATTAGGGTTGTTAAAAATGTGATTAGTGTTCTAATTAATAAAAATTTATGTTCTAGGCTGCACCTCTTAAGTTAACTTAATTGCATATATACAGAAATAGCTTCCTGATCAAGTTTGCAGGATGAGGGTTCAAGTACACTCAGTTCAAGTAGAGTAGGGATTTTAGCAACCCAGGTGAATGCTTTAATCATTGAGCTTGTGGCAACAATTAGGGACAACATCTCTTGGCTGATAGGATGAGAAAGGACAGGCCTAGGTACCTAATTTCAAGGGACAGCTCCTTGCTGGGAATCCTGAGTGGAGGGAAATGCCTTTGTGCAGTTTAAAGCCCACTCAACTCTGTCTCATTTTCTTTTGACTACCTCAGGCAGTTCTGGCTTTGAGTTGTTTGTTTGTTTGTTTGTTTGGGTTTTTGTTGTGGGGAGGAGGGAGGTATTTTGTTTTTTGTTTTGGTTTTGCCTTCCTCTCAAACACTGGAACACTGGCCATAACTAAGGCTGGATTTTTTTATGTTTTGTTTTGTTTGTTTTTGTTTTTCTGGGCTTTGTTGATGCTCCTGCCAGCAGTTAGAAAACACAAAGGTTCCTGCTTGGAGTCTCTTCCACTAAAGTTATATTGTAATCAGGAAAGAATTTTTGCTTTATTTATGAGTGGCATAGTTTGTGAGAGGTTTTGTTTTCCTCTGTAACATGGGACATGATTGGCTTGTGAGAGTTTTTGTTTTCCTCTGTAACATGGGACATGATTGTTTTCCTAGGATCTTCTCTGCATAAATTAACTAACCATTACCCTGTTATTACAATTGCATGGCATTTGCAGTACTCTGTCTCTCTTGGCTTTCCTTATGGCATGCTGTTGGTGTTTTAGGTTTTGTGCACTGCAGTTGTCTTTAAAGGTTTTGAGTGGCAATTTTGGGGATTTCTTTAGTAAATAATCACCTGTGAACTCAGGGAACTGAACTTGATGGCCCAGGAGACCCCTTCCAGATCTGTGCTATTCTAAATAGCGCAATTGCCACTGTCAATGTCATTGTAAGTCAAGTTAGTCTGCCACTAGATGTCCAAGTCTGCCCTGTGCAAAAGTAACCTCTCCAGATATGTAAACTATATTGTCTTTGGGTAAATGAAGTCAGAAATCACCATTTTAAAATTTATGGTGCATACTTGTGGGTCTTACTTGATATCTTGTATTCACGGTGATCAACATCTTTCTTTGGTGAACTTTTCATGTCTTCTGATATCAACTCCCAGACGCTAGCAGAAAGGATCTGCCATCATGTGTCCTCTTGCCTAACCCAAGATATCAGTGCTTTTTAGACTGACATACTTACCATGCAGGATCTCATGACTCACAGTAAGAAACAGCAGATCTACAACAGGACTTTGATGTAACACAGGAAGCTGGAAGTTCAGTGGATCAAGGACCACTGCCATAACAGTATCATGACTGTGAAAGAGGTCTCTGAGAAAGTCAAGTGACAAGTCTGGATAGGCACCTAGACACCTTTTTCTAAAGAACTGGACAAATTTGATAAGCCCTGGTTACATGATGTGTATGGGGGACCAGCACACAGTAAGATTCTGAGCAGAAAAGAGGTGGCTTATCTACAAATCCTGTCCTTTGATCCCAAGAAGACCCAAACCATCTCTCTGAGTTCAGCAAGGCCTATGATGCTGCCTCAGGTTCCCAGGTACCTGAGGAACTATATCTAAATCTCATAACCTTTTTGGATATACACAGGCCAACCCAGCTCAGATGACAGCAATCAAGTAGAGGTCATTGGAAGACATGCCATCTCATCCTGGTAAGGGCCTTTTTTGTATTTCTTACTCTGTAGGAAAGAATCTCTGTGGTATTATGTAAGCTGCAACTGTTACTATAAACAGGACAGGTGAATTTGCATCCGCTTGGAACTCTATACCCCTCTCCCACACAGCCCAGCTGCATAAGGCAATTAGACAGATATGTTAGCAGCAGCATAAAGATACTCCTCATCCCTATATAGCCTACACTTCCATAAATAGCACTTGCCCAGAACATGAGAGACCTGTCTTCTAGGCTACCCTCAGTTGCTGGGGATTTTAACTCACACCTTACATCTTAGTGGAGACCCTAGCCCACAGCTTTGGGGGAGACATGGCCACAAACACATTTCAACCTGCTCCTCTTGGAGTTGGCTCACTCAGAAAGAGGCATGGGAGCAGGAGGAGAGCAAGCAGGAAGAAACCTAATATTTTGGCCCAAGCAGAATGTTGATAACCCTGGGTCTTGGCCTCTGTTCCCAAAGCTGTTTATGCAATATGTCAGTGCCTCTTTAGTACCAAATGCATCATGTGCACTGATGCACATCTGGAGTCATAACATTATTCCATGTTGCATTTGAGTAATGGGGGCAGTGAAGGATCTGGCCCAGTGGAGCTCTATCAAAGCAAGTGAGAAGGAACTTTCACCTGTAGTGCACAGGGTAATCTGGATGGTCTTGCCTCTCTGCTCTCTTGTTCTGTGTAAGATGGATGGGTGATGAGAGGTATTATAAGAGAATTGTGATTTTGGGAGAAGTTTAACAGCTGGGGTGGAATTCTATTCCTTCCTGGTCTAAGTGTCTAGATTTGATCATCTAAATGCTAAAAATACTGCTTATGCAAAAGTTTGTCATTTTATTCTTGGTCATATAACCCTGTATATATGGACAACTACATAGGTGCACAGACTGGGCATATGAACTGCCAACAAAATGAGAGGTACAACTCCCATTGTTTCTCCCAGTAACTGGACAGTTGGGGCACTCACCTGGGAAGCTGGAGGCCTCTACATGTACATGAGAGGTCTTGGCTACTACTGTGTATGCCACCCTGAACAACTACTCATTTGCACATAGTTATCCATGTGTGAAGGGGTACCTGCCCAGGAACAGAATTCCAGCTTATGTATAAGTGGCATTTTTGGCACTTAGGTGACCCAGTAAACCATACAGATGACCACATTTAGACACTTAGATGACCAGGAAGGAAACAGAATGCCTCTTCCTGTCCATCTCCTCTCTTCCTTCCTCCCTCCACAGTGTTCTATAAATCAGCATAGGTTGGTAACAGGGCTGGAGTATTATATATGTAGTATCACAGAATCATAGGGTTGGAATGGCTATCTAGCCCAGTGCCCTGCATAGATCCAGGATACACTATTCCTAAACTGTCCCAGACTGAAAACCTTCAATTAAGGAGATTCCATAACTTCCCTAGACAGCTGGTTCTATTGCCCTACAGTACTTATAATTAAGAAATTTTATTTTAAATGTGCTTTTCTGCTATTTAGGCTAAGTACAGACAGTCAAAAAAAACAAAAAACGAGGCTGAATCATTTCAATCTTCACAGGTTAGTCTAAGCTATGTAGATTGAGCCAATAAGCAAGTGAACAGACATTCACTTTTGATTCCGGAAAGTCAGCCAAATGCCTGCAGTGGCCTAGGCCAGAAGCTGGGGGGTGCTACAGCACACCTCCCTGTTTGGCTGGAGCAGACAGCTTAGGCTAAGGCTAACCTGCCCACCCTGTGGGGAGCGGGGGAATGAGGGAAGTGAAAAGCAACCTGGGATGCTGGGACACCATGAGTTAAGTTGAATCTGGAGGAGATCTGGGATACAAGTGCAATAAACCGATTTAACCAAAATCAGTTTCGTCTGATACTACATCCATCTAGGTTTATCTAAAACCGGTTTTGGCCATTTTGAAAGTGGTTTATGTGCATTGAACTTCTGTTGTGTTTGCTTTGAACCACTTTCAGATTACTTATACCAGTTTATGTGTAATTTCTGTCCCTAGCCTTAAACAATTACATCGTCTCCTCCGCTTTGTGGCAAGGGAGAACAGTTTTTATTCCTCTTCTTTATCACAGCCTTTCAAATATTTGAGAACTGCTATTATGTCCCCTCAATCTTCTTTTCTCCAGATTAAACAGACTTAGTTCTCTCAATCTTTCTTCATGTGGCTTGCATTCCAATTTCTCTATCAACATTATCATTCACTTCTAGATCCTCTCCAGTTTCTCTATAATATTAAAGTATGGTGTCCAGATTTGTACGTAATATTCCATCTGAGGCCTAACCAGTGAAAGTTGTTCTACCATTCCCCATGTCATGCACCCAATGTTGCTGTTAATGCAAACCAAATATGCATTTGCTACCTTGTGACTGAATCATATTATTGATTCATGTTCAGTTTGTGATCCCAGGATTCTTCTCAGCAGTGATATGGTCTAGACGATTATCCCGTCTTCTGTGTTTGTGTATTTGTTTTTTCTTACCGAAGTGTGGCACTTTATATTTGTATTGGTTGAATTTAATCTTCTTATCTATAAACCAGTTCTCTAACTTATGCAGATCTTTTTAAAATGGAACCCCACTTGAAACCTCCTGTAGTTCTGACATTGATCCCTTTATAGTTACTGTTTGTTCTCTACCTAATGGTTTTGTCTAGTTCACATTTTTCCAGCTTACTTATGAAATTGTCCTGAGGGAATTTAGAAGGCAGGGTACATTTGAGCCCTATATACAAACCAAAGAGAGAGAGAGAGAGAGAGAGAGTGTGTGGGTCAAGCTGTCATGGAAATGTGTCAAAACCTTTCCTAACATCTAGATATATTCCTCATTCATCAAAGTAGGTACATGTCAAACAGAGTTGGTTTGGTATGATTTGTTCCTAATAAATCCATGATGGCTTCTAGTGATCAACTGTTTCTCTTCCAGATACTTATAAACTGATGGTTTTATTATTTGCTCTAGTGGCTTCCCCGATGTTGAAGTCACGCTGACCAATCTATAATTTTCTGGATTCCTCATTTAAAAATAGATAATCTGTAGCTCAGGGGAGGTAATAATTTTGGCTGGAGGGCCACTTAATAAGGTTTGGTGAGCTGACAGCTGAATGGGTAGCCCCGCCCCTTGACAGTCCTGGGATCTGTGTGGCAGGGGGTGGGAAAAGCAGCCAGCTGCAGCATTCGGAGCTTCCCCACTGGTGGTGTGCGAGTGTGGGGAACCCCCATGCTAGAGGCAGCCCAGCCAGGCTGCGCCTCTTGCCACAATGTGCAGTGCTGACAGGAGCCACGTGCCACCAGGTACCAGTGCCTGTACTGGGCACAACCACCCCAAAGCTCCCCTGCCTGCTGCTGCTGTCGCCACTGCCTGCCAGGGTTACGTGCAATGGGAGAAGTGTGGCGGGTCCCCATACCACCCCACCCTCCCTCAGACCCACACCCTGCCCACCCGAGCTCTGCGCTGTCACTGCACCCCTGGGCGTGGGCTCCGCGCTGCCACCAGCCCCAGCCCCACACTCCATGCTCCTGCCCAGGCACAGCTTCTGCCCCCATTCCCACTGCTTCCCTACCTGGTTCCTGGAGCAAGCAGAACAGCTGGGAAGCCAAGCAGATCCCCTGGGGACTGAAGCAGCAAGGATGGGTGCCTTGCTCCCACCCTTGTGGATAGAAGGGCTGGGCAAGGTACAATTAGTTGGTGGGTGCTTTGGGCCAGATGAAAGTGCCTGGTGGGCTGGATCTGGCCCCCAGGCCGTATTTTGCCCGCCTCTGCTGTATCTTGTCTCCAGTTCATTGGGGCCTCATTTGCCATACATAACTTTGTAAATACTCAGAGGTGGATCCAGAGCAGGTACAATTGCTTAGCTGTACTTCCCTTTTGAATTGGACTATGCTGTGGGAGCCTCTGGGGACTTTTTAAAGTCCTTAAAGCAAGTGAAAACCCTCCCTTCCCTCCCACTCCTGCTCAGAGCATGCCCATCCCTATCTCTCCTCTGCCTGCCTGCCTTTCCCTGCTGTCCCAGGGGCAAGCAAGCACCAGAGCCATTTATAAGAAAATAGTTCTCTGAGGTGCTCTTTACTTACCATAATTCATTCCCCTTTATATTAATCTTGTTAGCTTCTGGTCACAGTTGTTTTTTTTTCAATTTTTGGGGGGTGCTTTGGTGAAGACTGAGGAAAAGCAATCACTGAGCACCTCTGCCTTCTTTGCATCATGTGTTAATAGCTCACACTCACTAGTGAGTAGTGAATCCACAATTGGCCACGTATCGTTTTTTCTTCTTTGTTCTGTGGTCTGACATATTTATAGAACCTCTTCCCGTTGTCTTTAATATTCCTGGCCACTTGTATCTTATCATTGGGTTTGCTTTTCTGATTTCCACCCCCCACTGCAGGTTCCTACTGTTCCATTGTATGCTTCCTCAGGACATTTTTACATGTGCTCTGGGATGTGGCATCAAGCACTTTAATTAGCAAGCCGTACTAATTAAAAGCACCTGCGCATCGCATCCCCACACGTCCCCATGCTGAAAAAATGGTGGCAGGGCACTTTGAAATAATCTCTTCAAACGTGTTTTGTTTTTTGGGTTTTTTAAAGCGCCCTGCCATCAATTTTCAGCGTGGGGACACTGTGACGCAGAAGGCTGCTGGAGTGCGTCAATTTCCATGCTCCAGCAGACTCACTTAATGAGTCTGCTCTGACATGCTGGATTTCCAGTGCATCAAAGCAGGCTCCTCAGATGTCTATAGGAGCCTTCAGTGACTTGCCTTTCTTTCCATTGCCTAGCTCACTCTCTTGAGTTTCAAGTAGCTTAAAGGCAGCTTGTATAGTCAGATTGGTCTCCTCTAGCTCTTTCTTTCCACTATACTGGAATAGATTCCTGTTGAGCCTCCAGTACTGTGTCCTTAAGGAAATGCAGGACCCCTTTAATCCTTTCAATCTATGCATCGCATCTACTGTTTCTCAGAGTCAGTTGAAATCTGTCGTCTTTAAGTCCTTTGTCCTTGTTTTGCTATACCCATGTCATCTCTTTCATAAGATAATGAATTCCATCATATCATGGTCACTTCCTCTCAAATTTCTTATCACCATTACAGTCTCAGTCAATTCTTCATTTATTGGTCAGAACAAGATACAATAGAGTGGGCTCTCCTGGATCCTCAACTTTCTGGAAGAGACAGCTGCCCTCTACATATATTAAGAACTTACTGTACATTTGGATCAGACTTTAACCCTAACAGGTGCCTGAATGAAACCTTATTATGTATCCTACAAAATCTCTGGGAATCTATAAATAGATCTATCCTGGTAACATACTGTCATCTTAGCCTTAAAGTTGAATTGAAAAAGCAGCAAGGAAGAGGGGAGCCTGCCCACCTTTTGTATTAATGTTTTTATTAGAGTTGAGCACAGTGGATTAAAATCTTGTTTGGGCATCTAAGTTCACTTCAGTGGAGTGCTATAAAGTGCTTTATGTTTACTGTATTATACAGATCAGAGGAAAGTAGGGCTGAAAGGGACCTTATGAAATCATCCAGTCCAGCCCCAGCTCCATGCAAAAGCATCCTAGCCAAGTGTCTGCCTAACCAACTTTTAAAAGCTTCCAAGTATAGAGATTCCTCAGTATCTCTAGGTAGCCTGTTCCAATGCTTGAGCACCCTTACAGTCAAAAAGATCCTCCTAACCTCCAACTTGAATGTCCCCTGCTGAAGCTTCAGGCCATTGCCCCTAATCCTCTCCCCTGTGGTCACAGAGAAAAGCCCAACTCCATCCTCTCTGTAATTATCCTTCAAGTATATGAAAACTGTTATCAAACCCACCTTCGCTCTTATCTTTTCCAGACTAAATAATCCTAGCTCTTTCAGCATTTCCTCAAAAGTCTTGCCTTCCAGGCTCCAATTCATATTTGTTGTTCTGTGCTGGACTCTTTCCAAATTGTCCACATCCTACTTGAAGTTTGGGGCCAAAACTGGACACAGTACTCCTAGTGAGGCCTCACTGGTGTTGAATAGAACACAAAAATCACTTCTCTTGGTTTGGAAGTGACACTTGGAAGCATAGGATCATGGAAAATTAAGGTTGCAAGGGACCTCAGGAGGTCATCTAGTCCAACCTCCTGCTCAAAGCAGAGCCACCCCAAACTATATCATCCCAACCAAGGCTTTGTGTAGCTGTGTCTTTAAAAATATCTAACCTAAATTTCCCGTTCTGCAAGTTGAGGCCATTGCTCCTTGTTCTGTGATCTGCCACGACTGAGAACAGTCTAGCTTTATCCTCTTTGCAGCCACCTTTCAGGTGGTTGAAGGCTGCTATTAAATCCCCCCTCAGTCTTCTCTTCTGCAGACTAAATAAGCCCAGCTCCCCCAGCCTCTCCTCATAAGTCATGCCCCAGCCCTCTAACCATTTTTCATTGCCCTCTGCTGGACTCTCTCCAATTTGTCCATATCTTTGCTGTAGTGGGGGACTAAAAACTGGACATGGTACTCCAGATGTGGCCTTACCAGTGCCGAACAAAGGGAAATAATCACTTCCCTTGATCTGCTGGCAACACACCTACATGCAGCCCGCTATACCGTTGGCCTTCTTGGCAACTAGGGCACACTGTTGGCTCATGTTCAGCTTTATTGTCCACTGTAACCCCCAGGTCCTTTTCTGCAGAGCTGCTGCCCTGCCAGTCAGGCCCTAGTCTGTATTGGTGCATGGGATTGTTCTGTCTGAAACACGGGATTTTGCACTTGTCCTTACTGAACTTCATGGGCACATCCACATGAGCATGCATATGCCCCTTGCAGCATCTCGTACCCCTTTGAGACGCTGCAAGAGGCAAGTGTGGGAACAAAAAAATGCTTCCTGCACTGCAAATTTGCAATGCAGGGGCAAAATTAGATACCTGGGTATCCAGGGGTCAAAAAATACCCCAGGGGAGAAAAGTGGGGCAAAGCATGGTCCAGGACCTGAGGCAACCGGAGGCTAGGTCCTCCACAGAGATGCTCTGGTACCCAGCCAGAGTGTCTGTATGGCTGGCGCTTGCCCCAGTGCTGAAGCACGCTGCCTGCATGTTGGGGACAAGAAGCAGTGCAGGTTGCAGGGACCTCGATTTGGCTTTGTGGCAGGTAGGTACAGGGTTGGGGGAGGGTGGAAAAGCAGGGGAGGAGGCCATGGGGGGGAGGGGCCCACCTGACCCCAGACCTCTGTTTGTTCCCCCAACTCCCCATCCATTCCCCCACCCTCATTTGTTCCCCTCACTCCCTGTTCATTCTGCCAACTCCCCATTGGTCCCCCTGCCTCCCAAGGCTGGAGACGAGCAGGGGAATGAAGAGGGGCCTGGAGATGAGCAGGAGAACAAGCAGGGGGCTGGAGGTGAGCAGGGGGGACTGGAGCCAAGGCGGTGGGGAGGGGGCTGTAACACCTGAAGGGGAGGCTGGGACCCTGCAGGCAGGGCAGGGCATGTGCTGTAGGGGGGCTCTGCCCTGTGGGGGGCAGGGGACCCACCCCTCCTAAGCAGCCCCCCCATACAGTCCCCCCCACACCTACAGTCCCCCCATACCTACCCACACACTGACCCACATTCCCCCATCCTCTTCCCACCCCCCTCCTGCAAACCTCACATCCCATCATCACATACCCACCATGTGATAAGGAAACCAAAAGCAAACATTAAAACATATAGATATTTAGGATTTATGTTATGAGGATGATAGAGACACTGGTAGGCTTCCAAATTGCTTTAATATTGTAAATATAGCAATAAAACATTGCCCATCTGATCAATCCCTCTCTCTCTCTCTCTCTCTCTCTCTCTCTTTTCTTCTACTTGTGGAAGAAAGTAGATTTTGGGGCATTTTAAAAAGTGAATTTGGGATGCTGCTTCAGCAGTCCATTTAGCACCAGGGGTAGTGTCTCCAGATACTAATTGCCTAGGCCCCAGAACCTCCTGAGGGCAAGTAGCCCTGAGCTGCTGGCCAAGGCAGGTTTTCATACTGCTGGGGCCAGCACAGGTGCTGGCCCTGGGCTCTAGCTCCCCCTGGCTGCAGATCTGGGAGGAGCCAGGCAGGGTTATTTTGCCCCAAGTGCCAAAATTTGCCCCACACCAAAGTTTATGTCCAGGCATATGTGCTGAGGCAAAAAGCCCCGGCTCAAATTTGCACCACTTCTACTTGAGCTGCTGCAACCATACGTGTTTGCATGTCTGGTGCACCCCATGAGATTTCTTTTGGTCCAGTCCTTCAGTGTGCTGAGATCTCTGAATCCCAGCCCTCCAGTACATCTACTACTTGCCCCCAGTTTGGTGTCATCTGCAAAATTGCTGAGGGTGCACCTGTTGACCTGGCAGAGAGACTTCTAATTATAACTGATTAAGACCAGAGGATTGTTAGGCCTCACATAATGCTCCCAAGGTCAGGTGGTAGATTTACAAGGGTAAACACTAGTAGGTATAGGTAGCTACCAATACGTAGTCCTACCTACAGTATATTAGTTAAGAACGCACTAAACTAAACAAGATTGATAATCAAATAACAAGACTATATTTAAGAAGAACAAATAACAAACAGCAAAAAAAAAGTAATGGTGATTGGTATATACAGATATATACAAGGTAGGATTTACAAACAATAGACAGCAATAAGCTTCTCTCCCACTCTTGCCACAAGATGGCAACCTGTCACAAATACCTCACAGAACTGACCACTGCTGTCCCACCATTGAAAGCTTATATACACCTTTCCCTGTGGAGGTACTCAGGCCTTCAGAAATCCAGGGAGGGACTATACATTACCAAATGATTGTAGTGATGATTAGAGAAGTCTCCAGGCCGAAACAAAATAAACCAGACATAGCAACTCTTCTTTCTGGGCATGATCTCCCATGGCCCTGGCACTCTCTCTCTAGGTCTCTCAACACTCGCGCTTCACACTACTATTCACAGTTTACACACCATAACTCCAGTAGACACAACTACAGTTATTCACACAATTGGACCCACCACTCAAATACATACACTCACGTAAACGCACACCAACAATCGCACACTATAGCTGCACACCAAGCTATTGACCCATGCCAATTTTATCCTCATGCCACCTGTCAGTCATCCGGTTAACCAGTCACCATACAGAACATATATCCATCAATTGTCAGTCATTCCTTTGACCATTCAGGTGTCCAGTTACCTTAGGTGAGCTCTTCTTCAATGGTAACATTTCATGCCCAAACCTGGTTATATAATTAGTAGTAACTTTGGGGCAAAGCATCCACACCAGAAGACAGGCGGGTGATCCAGGCTGACCTGGACAGGCTCAGCAAGTGGGTGGACGAGAATCTGATGGTGTTCAACACCGATAAATGCAAGGTTCTCCACCTTGGGAAGAAAAACCCGCAGCATCCTTATAGGCTCGGCAGTGCTATGCTGGCTAGAACTATGGAAGAAAGAGACTTGGGGGTCATCATTGACCACAAGATGAACATGAGCCTGCAGTGCAATGCTGTGGCTAGTAAAGCGACCAAAACGCTGGCTTGCATCCATAGATGCTTCTCAAGCAAATCCCGGGACGTCATTCTCCCCTTGTACTCGGCCTTGGTGAGGCTGCAGCTGGAGTACTGCGTCCAGTTTTGGGCTCCACAATTCAAAAAGGATGTGGAGAAGCTTGAGAGAGTCCAGAGAAGAGCCACGCGCATGATCAGAGGTCAGGGAAGCAGACCCTACGATGACAGGCTGAGAGCCCTGGGGCTCTTTAGCCTGAAAAAGCGCAGGCTCAGGGGTGATCTGATGGCCACCTACAAGTTTATCAGGGGTGACCACCAGCATCTGGGGGAACGTTTGTTCACCAGAGCACCCCAAGGGATGACGAGGTCGAATGGTCACAAACTACTACAAGACCGTTTCAGGCTGGACATAAGGAAGAACTTCTTTACTGTCCGAGCCCCCAAGCCTTATCTTGCCCTTCCTGCCCTTTGGGCAGGGGGCTGGACTCAGTGATCTTCTGAGGTCCCTTCCAGCCCTAATGTCTATGAAATTTATGAAACTGTGCATGCCTCTTGCTGGTAAGTAGGTCATAGCATTATCGAGGTCAGAAATTTAAAGATTCCAGAGACTTCTAACCTCTAGCCATCTTACGGATGCATGGACAAGGCCAGGAATCACTGCTAACACACCCCACCCCATCTTCCAGGTCATTGATGAAAATACTGAACAAAACTGGCCCCAGGACCAACCCCTGGGACACTCCACTTGATACCAGCTGCCAACTAGTCATTGACTACTACCCTTTAAGCCTGATGATCCTACCAGCTTTCTATCCACCTTGGAGTCCATTTATCTAACCCATACTTCCTTAGCTTGCTTGCCAGAATATTGTGGGAGCCTGTAACGAAAGCTTTGCAAAATCAAGGTATACCACATTCACTGTTCTCCACACATCCACAAAGCCAGTCATTTCATCATAGAAGGCAGTCCAGTTGGTCACTTGCACTTGCTGAATCCATGCTGACTGTTCCTAATCACCTTCTTCTCCTCTAGGTACTTATAAATGGATTCCTTGTGACCTGCTCCATGATTTTTCCAGGGACTTAGGTGAGGCTAACTAGTCTGTAGTTCCCTGGATCCTCCTTCTTCCCTTTCTTAAAGATGGGCACTATGTTTGCCCTTGTCCAGTCATTTGGGACCTCTCCTTACCCCCACAAGTTCTCAAAAAGGATATCCAATAGCTCATAAATTACCTTAGCCAATTCCTTCAGTACCTTAGGGTGCATTCCATCTGGCCCTGCCAAGTTGAAAGCATCTAGCTTCTCTAAGTAATCCCTAACCTGTACTACTCTAGGGCAGGGGTGCTCAACCCCCAGATGTGGCCCTTGGCACCATATCATATGTCCCACAGGGCTCCCCACATGCCCATGGTGGGGTCCTGTGGGCCATGACCCTGTGTGCAGGGCCAGATAACGATGTGCAAAACTAGGCAGAGATGGTGCAAGGTCCCCAGAGCCTGATTCCCACTTGCAGGACCAGGCAGAGGCAGTGTCAGGCTGCTGAAGCCTGATCCCCATATGTGAAACAGGGCAAACGAAGTGCAGGGTCCCCAGGGCCCGATCTTGGTGCATGGGTTCTGATCTGGCCCATGGACCAGCCGCACTTTCCTCATCTGACCTGTGGGGTAAAAGGTTGAGCTCTAGAGTATTTGTCTCCTTTCCTATCTTTGCTGCAACTACACTCATATGGAAGCTGTCCCTGTTTGTGAAGACTGAAGTAAAAAAAGGTATTAAATACTTCAGCTTTCTCTGCATCATCAGTAACTAGATTGCTTTCTGCATGCTGTAAGGGACCCACAATTTCTCCAGTCTTCCTCTTACTTTTGATATACGTGTAGAATCCCTTTATATTCCTTTTTATGTCCTTTGGCAGCTGCATCTCAAATCATGCCTTGGGCATCTTTTCTCTCTGCATGCCTGTGTGATGCTCTTAAACCCTTCCCTAGTAATAAGACCAAGTTTCCACTTTTTCTAGGAGTTTTTTGAGTTTCAACTCATTAAAGAGATTGTGGTCTAGCCAGGCTGGTCTCCTGTTATACTTTCTATTCTATTATCACATCAGGATAGCTTGCTCTTGTACCCATAAAAGGGCCTCCTTAAAGTATAGCTAGCTCTTCTGGACTCCTTTTCCCCTCAGACTTTCCTTCCAAGGGATTCTGCCTACCAGTTCCCTGAGTTTGTTAAAGTCTGCTATCCTGAAGTCCAGTGTCCTTATTCTGCTGCTCTTCTTTCTAAAGGGAGGAATCTCTTTAGAACTATATAATTTCATGGTCACTGGGTGTGTCTACACAGGTATTTACATGTACCTAAATATAATGCACCTTTGCTTAAGGCTCATTAAGGTGATTTAGGCACATATCTATACGTGGACATGCTACTGCACATTAAGGTACATTAAATTTAGGCTCGAATAGCTAAGGTGCATTAGCGCACGTGCAGACACATTAATGCACATTAGTGTGTCTATACGTGTGCTAGTGCAACTTAGCTATTCACACCCAGATTTGATACCTGCTTTATGCTTTATCTAATTTAGGCTCACATAGCCTTAAATCACTATTTTTAAGGTGCATTAAGGGTGTGCATGTATGGACACACACCCTTAATGCACCTTAAAAATGGCAATTTTACTCTTAAGCCTGCTTAAAAGAGGCACATGCAGACATGTCCACTGTCACCAAAAATGTTTTCTACCTTTATGCTCAGCCAGTTCCTCCCTATTTGTGAGTAGTTAGTCCAGAAGAGATCCCCCTAGTTGGCCTCTCTACCAGATGTATCAAAAAGTTATTCCAAACACACTCCAGGAATTTGCTAGACTGCTTATGTATTACTGTTTTCCCTCCCAGTAGATGTCCTGAAAGTTAAAGTCCCCAATGAGAACAAACTCCTGCAATTTGGATACTTCTGTCAGCTGTTTAAAGAAGGCCTTGTCCATATCCTCCTCCTGGTTTCGTGCCCTGTACCAGATGCCCACTGTGACATCCCTTGTGCTTGTCTTCCCTCTGACCTGTACCCAGAAGCTTTCAGCTGGCCTACCTTCCACTTCATACTGCTACCAGGTATCTGGTGTCTACTTCATACAGATACCAAGGGCTTTCTTCTGAAATAAAAGTCCAAGACTTTGAGGATTTCTAGTAATATTCCACCAGGCTTTTTTCTTCTCTTCCTAGATACAAACACATACTACCTTCTGTTATAAATTCTGGATAATGTATCCAAGATAATTTTACTGCATGAAATGTACTCTAATGAAGACCCACACTCAGAGGTTTTCTAAATAATGCAGTCATGACCTCTGTTACAATGTCACTGAGACATTTTCAAGTATGTGGAGCATTAGATGAAGAAGCCTGCTCTTTTCCCTAAGGCTACTTATAGTTTTCCCAATGACTTTCTAATGCACAAACAATATTGGAATGAAGGGCTAACACCCACCACCCAATGGGTAGGGCAGCATCCTCCTCCCTGTGCCACTAATTTGGACACCCTCCTGTTCATCTTCTGTCGCCATGATGCTTTCCTCTCTTGCTGGCTTGTGGCCTAGTCTCAACAGAAAGTTGCTTTCTGGCCTGTGGACTGGTGATTAAATTGTTTTCCTGTGGTGCAGGAGGTCAGGGATTCAGTACCTTTGGGTGAGGTGAACCTAGAGCTCCAGGGTCCCCAGGTCTCTCCTGCTCTATGTAAGTGGATGAAAGTGTATAATCCACATGGTTTCTAGTACAGCTTCAGGGACCTACAGTGCACTTCTGTGAGTACATCTATATATGACCCCCAACAGTGCAGTAACCACCATGGACTGCACAGTCCTAGTGGCACACAGGTCGTTTCTGACCCTACTGCACAGTAGCAATGAGCTACTACACAGTAGCTCGTTGCTGTCGCACAGTAGTGTCAACATCATGGTTCATGTCCACCAACAATACATTGCCGTAGCGATGAGCTACGTCGCCATAGCTCATCACTACAGCAACATAGTGTCTCTGTAGACATGCCCAGTGTATCCATGACGGAGTTGGGTCATAATGGAGCCTGAACAGTCTTAGATGACTCTGATACAGCACTAAACTTCTGAGCTTTCACAGTAGGGACAAACTAGGTCATGCATGGGGACACTGTAGCAGTGTAACATATTTATCTGTGTACATGTGATTCAGGCAGTTACCAGAAGTAAAGTGAATGTTATTCTCAGCCAGTTCCTATTCCAACTGTTAGATGCATAGGTGGACTTTGCTGCCTGAGTGAATTGTTACTTCCTGTTCAAGTAATTTAAATCCATTAATTCATCTCCTTTTAACATGCTATCATCTTACCCTTAAAAATGTGTAACAAAAAAGCATCAAGGAGGATGGGGACCCACCCATCCTGAGCATTAACTGTTTGTCAGAGACTTCAGCAGAGTGGAATTAAATAGTACTTAGACATCTAAGTCCACTTAGGTGCCTTAGTGGTGGAATAGAATCTGGCCGTTCGTGACATCCCTAAAACTGTGTAAGTGTTACTTTTGTGTATCAGCAGGGAAATAGAATTCTGGTCTAGAAGTCATTTTCAGATGGCCAAAATAACAGTGAATGAACTGAGACACTTCTACATTGTACTTGTATTGTGCTTTTTGGATGAGAAGTAATGAAAACAAACAGTTTCATTCGAGTTTAAAGTAGCCTGTAGTTAAATAAATTCATTGGCATATAAAAGGCATGCACTGACATGGATATCCAAACCAAGGCAAGCACAGTGATTTTAGCAAGGTAGGGATAGCAGATATTCCTTCATTAATATGTCATTGAATGAAACTCTTTTTACCCACTTTTGTGGGATAATATCTTTGAACATATAAAATAGCCAATATTACAGTCATTTTTAACAATTTACACAGAGTCCCTTCCCTCATAGCAGAAATGTCCTCTCCACATATTCATCAAGTTGCCTATGACCCAGTGCTCCTGTATAATTGGTATATTGTATTATTGTCTGGAGTAAGCCTCGGTTATAAAAAAAAAAAATTAGGACATCCTGAAAGACAGAAGACTTATGCAGCATAATTGAAAGATATTGATAAGTGAAAATATTGTTCACCCTATTGTCTTTCTTATGATTAAAACATCTGAATACTTACAAACATTTTTCTTAATCATTATGAAAGATTACTGTGATATGTGTTGCTTCTTATGGTATAGAAAGAAGAAAATCTGTTTTATACTGTTGAACTGTAGATAAATGTACCATTTCCTTTTTCTCAGATTTAGACATTCCCATAATTTGTGATGAGGAATACTAACTGGACACTTAATTTTTTTAACCTTCCTATAGACCCTTCCTGCTTGGCTTAGACCTGCTCCTGAAGGACCCAGTGACTTGATGACTGGAAAGAAATTTTCAAGCTAATTCTACATTCCTGTCTGTCCTAAACCTTGAACCATGCCAGTCATGCCTGCTGCCTTCTCTCTATATTGCCACAATTACAAAGTTTTGACAACTTCACATTTTGGATAGAAAACTGTAAAAGCAGAAATTGGCACCTATGTAATCCAGCTCTGGATAACAGAGGAAAGAGGAGGACAAGCAATATCCAAATGGATGTTGGAAAACCTGTCATTTGTTTAAAAAACAAACAGACTGGAAATATTGTGGGGGATGTGAAGCTGTTGTACTGATGTTTTGGTGGTTCTTTCCAATGGTAGCACTTCAGTTTGTTTGGTTATGTGCATTTAAAGGCATTTATGCAAAGTTTTGTATTGTTCATGTTACATCCTTGCTGATATTTTCAGTTTAATTCTAAAGGGTTTTTGGGTTTGTTTGTTTTTTTTAAATAAAGCTTATTTTCTTAGCTGGAATTAACTGTGATATTTTCTTTTGTAAATATAACACCATTAAGGTAAATAACTCTGTTACAAATCCCTGGTCAAGCAGGGAAACACAGAGGCCATCTCTTATTCTGTGGATGGCAGTGTTCTTAGATGGAAGTTGAAGGGGTATAGTGTCTAGCTCAGGGGTGGGCAAAATGTGGCTCGGGGGCCAGATGCGGCCTGCCAGGCTATTCTATCCAGCCCACGGGGCCCCTAAAAAATTTAGAAAATTAATATTTATCTGCCCTGGGCTGCCTGTCATGTGGTCCTCGATGGCTTGCCAAAACTCAGTAAGCGGCCCTCTGCCCAAAATAATTGCCCGCCCCTGCCTAGCTACTAGACTGGAGGTTCCACCTCAGCAGTCTGTTTTAGTTTGAAAATTTAACCCATGCTTTGATAGATTTGCATACCAGAAGGGATTATTATGATTATATAGGGCAGAAGTGGCCAACCTATGGCATACATGCTACAAATGGCATCGGCAGTCTCCATGTGTGGCATGCAGAATATCAAGGAGGGGGCAGGAAGCACAGTGGCTGATATGGCAGGAAGCAGAAAGCAAAGGAACAAACTGGGCAGGGAAAGGAGATTGGAGTGGCACGTGGGAAGGGTACTGGGCTAATTTTTGGCTTGCCTGACAGAAAGGTTGGGACCTACTGATCTAGGGCTTGTCTCTATTACAAGGCTGCAGCTACTGTAGCTTTGCCAGAATAGCCTCCTCCTTGTATGTGTATGGCAGCAGAAGGGTGTTTTCTTCCAGTTTAGCTACACAAACTACCAAATGACAGAAGCTATCTTCTACTGACAAAACTACATGCAGAAAGTGGGTTTTCCTGGCACACCTGCATCAGCTAAGGACATATAATCTTTTTTATATCCCTAACCAGCATAGCAAAACTTTTCTGTGTAGACCCAGTCACCACTAGTGGGCTTTCAGCCTCTCTAAATGAAGTACCATCTGCTATGGACATATTTAAATCTTCTCCTTGGCAGTTTACACATGTGGGTATAGGCAAGGGTAAAGTTGTTTTGCTTGGTCCACCAGTATGTTAGCAAGCCTAGAAACTCGATTAACGTCCATATTATTTTTGAGAATAGAGTCTTTTACTGCCCAGGCTGAAACAGTGAGGATTTCCTTAGCCTCCTCACATCATGCTGTGTGTATGTGCATTAATCTCATAAAGCGGCCACCAAAGCCTGCATCCTCAGAGAGTAGTAACCCAGTAAGCTGTATCCAGCGAAGAGCATAACACAGGAACATGAGTGAATGGTATCAAAACTCTGTTAATTTTGAGGATATTTTCCTCCTTCAGAAGCCAGGCTGCAACACTCTTGGCTTTATAATGTCTGTGGCCTAGGAATCAGCTAGGAGACTTCCGATTCCGATTTGTTGCTTATTACCCATAAAAACAAGACTATCCAGCTTCCAAAATGTGATTACAATACACATATTAATAGATATTGATACCCTTGTATTTACGGGTGCACCGATACATCAGTCCATATTGTATCGACACCAATAAAAGTAAAATTGATGTTATTGGCAATCGGCCTTTTTTGGCTCGTGTGGCCGTTAATGTCACCAATAAATGCTCTGTGCATGCACACAGCCAGGAGCAGAGCCCAGCAGCTTGGAGAGCAGTGTCTGGCCAGTAAGTCTGTGGGAGGTAAGAGGCATGGGGGTGGGAAGGGGTGTAGGGAGGGCAGATCAAGGCCCCTGCATTGAGGGAGGGAGTGGGGCAGGGGCAGATGTTGCACAGCTGGGGCAGGGTAGAATGTGGGACAGAGCCGTGGCTTGTCTGGGGGGCATGGAGAAGGGGGGGAGGCAGCTCCCACTGCTGTGTGTACCCTGAAGGAGGCAATGGGGAGGCATGTGCTCCCCAAATCTGTGCGCAGGGTGAGGGTGGGCTGTTGCTGTGCACTCAGGGCCAGAGGCTGTGCTGGGTTCTTCCTGGCGGGGGGGCTGGGCCCATGTTGTGCTTGTGGTGGCAGCGGCACTGGGCTGGGAAGGCTACGGGGAGGTGCTACAGCCACCCCAAAATTCACCATAGACCCCCCCAAGTGCTGCTGCTGCCTGACCCACCCCCGCCTGCCCCGAGTGCAACCCAGGCTCTGTGCCCCCCATCAGAAAGAGCCCAGCACAGCGTCTGGCCCTGAGCATGCAGCAGCCCACCTGTCCTCACCCCATGCACAGATCCAGGGAGCACATGCCCCCCATGACTCTCCCAGGGGTATGCACAGCAACAGGAGCCGCCCCCCACTTCCTCGTGCCCTCCGAACAAGCCGTGCCTCCATCCCACACCCCACCCTACCTGCTGAGCGACACCTGCCGCTGCTCTACCCCTAGTCCCAATCCTTCTTTCACCGCAGGGGCCTGGATCTGCCCCCATACCCCTTCCTTTCCCCATGCCCCTTCCCACAGTGGCCAATAATGTCACCAATAAATGCTGTGTGCATGCACACAGCTGCAGTATGCACACAGCCAGGAGCACAGCCCAGCAGCTTGAAGAGCAGCATCTGGCTGGTAAGTCTGTGGGGGGGAAGGGGCATGGGGACAGATCTAGACCCCCATGGTGAGAGAGAGAGTGGGACTAGGCTGGAGCAGGTGCTGCACAGGTGGGGCAGGGTGCAGGGCGCAGCTCCTTTGGGGGCACAGAAGGGAATTGGTGAGTATTTATTCACCAAGGCGCCCCCAGGGGCTACAAGAAATAATGGCCACAAGCTAGCAGAGAGCAGATTTCGAGTGGACATTAGGAAGAACTTCTTCACAGTTAGAGTGGCCAAGGTCTGGAACGGGCTCCCAAGGGAGGTGGTGCTCTCCCCTACCCTGGGGGTCTTCAAGAGGAGGTTAGATA
>NW_005842708.1:644431-646884 GCF_000455745.1 Alligator sinensis
TCTTTCCTGCATATGCAGGGTGTCGGACTCGATGATCTATTGAGGTCCCTTCCGACCCTAACATCTATGAATCTATGAATCTATGGGGGGTGTGAGGAAGGGGTGGGCAGCTCCTGCTGCTGTGCACACTCCTGGGAGAGTCATGGGGGGCATGTGCTCCCTGGATCTGTATGTGGGGCAAGGACGGGCTGCCCACTGCACATTCAGGGCTGGAGCCTGTACTGGGCTTTTCCCAATGGGGGGCCTGGGCCTGGGTTGCGTCCGGAGTGGTCAAGGGCAGGTGGCTGTACCCCGCCCCCCCCAGTGCTGCTACCGCCTACCCTCCTGGCCTGGCCCAAGCACAGCCTGGGCCCAGCCCCCCCACCAGGAAGAACCCAACACAGTCTCTGGCCCTGAGTGTGGAGCAGCAGCCTACCCTCGCCCCGTGCACAGATCTGGGGGGCACATGCCCCATCATGCCTCCTCCAGGGTACACACAGTGGTGGGAGCCACCTCCCCACTTCCTCATGCCCCCCAGACAAGCCATGGCTCCATCCCTCCCCCCCAGCTGCACAACACCTGCCCCAGCTCCAGCCCCACTCCCTCCCTCAACGCGGGGACCTCGATCTGCCCCCCCTACACCTCTTCCCTCCCCCATGCCTCTTTCCCCCACAGACTTACCAGCCATAGGCTGCTTTCCAAGCTGTTGGGCTGCATATTGGCAACTGGATCAGTATCAGCCAATATGGCTGGTTAATAATTGGCCATTGGTATCAACCCAAAAAATCTTTATTGGTGCACCCCTACTTGTATTGGTAGCCTTGTCCTCTATGGCAGGCCTGAGTCCTTGACAGATACTATATCCTTTGTTGTATCGTGTCATAGAATCATAGAAAATTAGGGTTCGAAGGGACCTCAGGAGGTCACCTGGTCCAACTCCCTGCTCAAAGCAGGACCATCCCCAACTATATCATCCTAGCCAAGGCTTTGTCTACCCAGATCTTAAAAACCTCTAAGATGGAGGTTCCACAATCTTTCTGGGTAGCCTGTTCAGTGCTTTACTACCCTCCTAGTAAGAAAGCTTTTCCTAATAGCTAAGCTAAACTTCCCTTCCTGCAACTTGAGACCATTTCTCCTTGTTCTGTTATCTGCCACCACTGAGAACAGTCTTAAGTCCATCCTCTTTGGAATCACCCTTCAGGTAGTTGCTATTGAATCCCCCTGAAGCCTTCTCTTCTCCAGGCTAAATAAGCCCAGTTCCCTTGGTCCTTCTTCATCTTCCCTTGATCTGAGGAAAATATAGACTTTACTTGTAAGTCTGCAATAACAGAGAGTATTTCATTTGCTAAGAACTCATAAATTTCACCATTTTATTATGTCTTTCTAATTCTCTGAGAAATCCTTTAGTCACTTCTTTCACTTTTAAGAAGTGCATTTTTTTTCACCACAGTCTGTTGCATTCTTGCAGCATAGAACAATTGTTCTCTTCTTTTTTCACCAGGCTTATAAGCCCATTTTTTCATTCTCTTTTTAATTAAGCAGACTAAAGAACTGCATTAATGCTAAATCTGCATTCATTTTAAAATTCAAAGATTACTGCAAATGTTCATTTGCAAACATTTCATCACCTCTGTCTACAAGGTAACCATATTACCTTCCCTGAAAAAAGGGCATTTCTTTTAACAGTCTTTAATTGTCCCCCAAGACATTCTCTTCATGAGAATGTTATATTGGAATATTTGTAGGAGTAATTCATCTTCACAGTGGCCACATCTACAGCCATTACTGCACAGTCATTTAGTACTTGTATAGGCAAGTAGCCAGAGTTATTGTGCAGTTGCACCACGGAACAGCTTTTTTGTGATGCTAACAGCACCATAGCTCGTGACTACTGCTCAGTAGCATTGTGTCACGCTTCCTGCCACATGACGCTCTTGTGCAGAAGTCACGGGGTCCTGTGCAGTCAGCGTTTCATGTAGATGTGGCCAGTAAATTTTATTTTAAGGTTCATGAAGATACATTTCTAACTACCAGTATTCTGGTTCTGACAGTCCTCCAATACTGTCTCATGCTGCATTCCTTCACAGCTGGACTGCATTATCTTTGTACCTGTAGGCACTCCACTGCTTCAGGTTTATCTAGGCCAGATGTCACCACTATGTCCTAAAGCTAAGTTAAAGTGGGCATGTCTACACATGCAATTAATGCACCTGAATTGACTGTGTATGGTAAATTTTGATGCTGAAGTCTTGATTAGAAATGGAATAAGGTCAAGGAGCCCAAAACAGAAAGGTATTAATGAATCCATGGTAAAGAAACCCAAGTCAGAAGCTACAGATCACACCAGGTTAGCAAAGGACTGGGGCAAGGACTCAGTCAAGAATGGTCGGGGGGTCAGGAGCTGAGTCACAGTCAGGAGCAAGCTAAAGCTTAGAAGTTAGACACAGGTACCAAGAGTGCAAGTGAGCAGGAAT
>NW_005842708.1:646894-649827 GCF_000455745.1 Alligator sinensis
CTTACTAAAGCAAGTACTAAATGACTGCTCAGGAACAGCCATTACTGTGCAGTCCCAGCAGCGCATGGCTCGTTTCCAACCCTACTGTGCAGTAGCACTGGCATCACAGTTCATGCCCACCAACGCTCATCGCTATGGTGACATAACCTCTTGTGTAGATTGCCCACTGTGAAGCATTTCATGTTGTGTTTGCACTCTCCCACAGATCCCGATAAGGATTTGGTTGGTCCACTGGCTCCCCACTCCACATTACTCCAAGGCGGCTCTGTGACTCATTCTGAACACTGCTGCCTCAGGGTCATAGGACTTGCCCAGCATGTGACCTTGCTTATTTACACACATGCACAAGGGCACAGCAAACCTGTCTTTTGCTGGATTCCCATCCTGGGAATTCAACTTCTCAAGCATGGAAAAGCCTCCACAACTCTCAGTGCCATTACTGCAACCCATGCCCAAAATGTCAGTACCTATGTCCTATACATCTGTGAAGTATTCTATAACCTGGAAGTGGCAGCAGTCAAAGACTTCCTTTCCATCTGAAGTGTGACTGCCTAGCACTCCTGAGGAAAAGTAATCATAACCAGGCCATATATGAATGAATAGCACTTGAGATGGCTGCTCATGGGCACAGTGGTGACTGGCATTAGCACCTCACCAAAGTGAAAGTACCTAAGGTAGGTACAAGAAATGTTGTGATTCCAGGAACTGTCATGTATGCTAGCTAGTGATGACACCTCAGAGCTCTGTTTCTCTGTCAATTCTGAGATCAACTCAGAACTGTCTCGTGACAATGACAACACAGAGCGTGAGGAGCATGAGGAAACTTTAGCCTAGCCCAGCCCAGGAGCAGACTCAGAAGGAAAAGGAAGATAGTGGGAGTCTTTCCTTCTGCATAGAATCCCTAAGGAGGAGACAAACCAGCTATCATAACACAGCAGCATGGAAGCCATTGATAGCAAAATGCTAAGGCCATTCTGCCTGACCACCCTGTCATCATTCTGGCTAAACACTGTGTTGACACCCTACCCATCAATCCAATCAACCTCTCTGCTGACCATCTCCCTCGTCCTTGCTGAGGACCCAGCCCTCATCATCTCAGTTTCCACTGCCCAGTCACTTGGAAGGAATGCCTGCACAGCCAGACACTGAACCCAATGGTGAGTAGCAGTGCACCAGCACTCTGACAGCATCAGTGAGGCCCCTGCCCCCTCCATCAGCATGTCAGTAGCTGGCCAGTAGCCAGCTGCTGTGTCCCTCAATAGAGACATGGATGCACCCACATATGGCCACCTTCAGGTCTCTGTGGCAGGTGACATGTTAGTGAGAGGTGGAGAAGGAAATCAAAGCCATGTAGAGGCAAGGTGCTGTGTTCGATGCAAAGCTGCTGTGGAGTCCCAGAAACAGCTAAAGGATCATTTGGGCGTTGTGGGGGAATTCAGTTGTGTCCCCTGAGATCAGGGAAGAGCAGTGTTAAGAGAGTTAACTGTATGTGGTAATGACTGTTTGCTTAAGCCAGGTACCAACAGGGTTTGCACTAGGGCTGTGCAAAGCTTTGGTCGCTGATTCGATTCAGCAGAGATTTGGCCTGATTCGGTTGCCAAATCTCCAGATCCAAATTGGATCAGGAGACCCTGTAATCTCTCTGAATCAAATTGGAACCCTCTGAATTGATTCAGAGAAATTCGGAAAGATTCAATGATTCAGCCATAGACACAGCTTTAAATGTTTTTTCTACATACCTCAGGGTACCAGGCAGCTCATGAATGCTGCGATGCTGGGTGCATGGAGCATCCCACAGAAGTACGGGGGAGCCCCCAGCACACTCAGCAGCAGACCTGGAAGTGGACCAGAAGCACTTCTGGTCCACTTCTGGGTCCACCGGTGAGTACGCGGTGGACACCCCCAGCTCAGCAACCGGTGCCTCCTGGGTCTGGGAGGGCACCCGGGGTCCCCCCACGGACAATCGCCAAGCTGGGAGGACACAGGGGGGGTCCCCCACACACTCAATGGCGGACCTGGAAATGAACTGGAAGTACTTCTAGTCCATTTCCCGGTTCGCCACCAAGCATGAAGGGGGCCCCGCCGCACTCCTGTGGGATACTCCATCCGTCCACCATTGCAGCTTTCACGAGCCATGCCTGGTACCTCAAGGTATGTAGAAAAAGTATTTAAAGCTGTGTCTATGGCCGAAACTCTGATCCTCCAAATCAGCATCGAATTTTCAGATCTGAATTCAGCCGAATCGAATCGGGACAATGATCCGAATCAACATATCGAATCACTGTCCCCAATTCAGGCCAAATCCAAATCGAATATGGCCCATTTTGCACACCCCTAGTTTGCACCTCCTCTGTTCAGCCCTTTCATGCATTCTTCATACTGAGAGGGAGGCTGATTGGGCACTTTTGGGGAGTAGACAGGGTAGATTATAGACTAACTAATAAAGGGGACCCCCATAACAACCCCAGCATCTCACCCCCCCGCAACACATGTTCAAACACTGATCACACCTCCCTGCTACCAAAAAAAAAAAAAAAATTGTGGGAATGCAAGCAGTTGTGCCCGTAGAGGGAAACCCCAGATATTTTAGCCAAAATAGTGTTTGTATTTGCAAATGCTGACAATCACAGCAACAGAGCTGACCTTAGGGTGGTAAAGCATTAACAGATGCCAGCACTTGCTCACAGTCCCATGCCAACCTTTTTAAGCCCTGCCCCCATCAGCAATTGATCATCAGGGCAATTGACAGGATAAGCATTTTCAGCTCAGAAAAAAACATAACAGAAATTACAGCACACTGGTCCATGCACAGTGCTGTATTTTCTTGGATACCACGTGCCTATGAATAAGACACCCACCTTGCTTTTGGAAGGCAGAATGAATGGGGAAAAAAGATCTGTCCTTGAAAATACCAGTAGGTATTTTTGTAGGGA
>NW_005842708.1:649858-669083 GCF_000455745.1 Alligator sinensis
GGAAAATACAGACAAGTTGTAGTATGATTCTGACTGCTCTGATAGTCCCCTAGCTACAGAATCCATCAGGGGCAGCTGGCTGTCCACCCAGCTCAAAAAGGGCCAGGCAATTTTGTCCAGCAGAATCATGTCCTCAGCTGACTTGTCAAGTGCTGCTGGTTGACCTGGACTGTTGTCCCCTCTTTGAACTAGGTGGGTAGCCGGCAGCACCTGCCAAGTCAGCTAAGGACCAGATACTCTTGGAGCCAAATTATCCGGCCCCTCAACTTGAGCTGGGTAGGTCCTCAGCTGATCTGGCAGGTGCTGCTGGCTGCCCACCCACTTGGAGAGGCTGCACAGTTTGTCTCCCACTTGATCAGTCCTTTTGTTACCTACATTTCCTTGTTTAGGACATGCACCCCAATTTCTAGCAGCTCATGTTTTTACAAAGCCCTGCAGCTCCATCACCTTCCTCATTCCCAGATCACCAGGAGATCATAAAACAAACAAGAGGGAAAAGGAGGATTTACATTTGTTTAATAGAATAAAGTAGAATCCTGCAGTCAGTCCATTCAGCGACTGAATGGCAGTCCATTTACTACTGTTTCAAATGTTCCCATTACAGTTTATGGGCTGTAGCTCAAGCATGATAACATCCAGAAAGGAGGAGGAGGTTTCTAGAGCTTCATTGATAGTGGCCAGCATTCAGTAGCTGCAGATTCCACCTTTGGCAGAGGTGGTACGAAGTATTCAGCTAGCTGTTATCAGGGAATGGCATAGCTTCACTGCTTCAGCCGGAAGAACTTGCAGGGGTGGCGTGTGGAGTCTTCTACAAATTGTTGTCAGGCAGCAGAACTATGGTCTGCCAGGAACTCTGGCAGACAGACACCATCCATTCAGGAGCTTATGAGTTCACTGTGTCAGGAGTGAGTTAGTCAACTTATTGTCACTGAGTACTTAGAGGATAGTTACCCAAAATTCCTTTGGAGGTACTTAGCCAGCTGAGCTCAGACACTGAAAAGCAACCCTCTTCTTTCCAAGGTACCACTCTAATATGCTTGGCCCATCCAGGTAGTAAGGTCTTCAGGCAATGGCCTCTAGCAAGAAAAGCATGCGGGGTGAGGGGGACACAGCACAAAGAAAAAGCATTCTGAAAAGCTTGGGAAAGTATAGGGAGTTTCAGAATCATAGGTGACAGCTGAAGACCTGAAGCCATTCACCCTCACGGAAAACCCTAGGGAGAGTCCTGCAGCAACCCAAATCTGGGGCAGCCTTCCCATGCTCAGTGTTGCTCCCAGAGGACAAAAGGGAATGCCTGAAGCACGAAGAAGGGTGGGTCCCCTGGCCCCAATCCCCTGGACATGGAATCTTACTATCTTAAAAGGCAAGATTAAATGTGAAGAGTCTCCCAATAGAATGCATAAGTTTGTTTGGCAGTTACTCACTTAATGTCAAATTGCACATATTTCACAAAGATCAATTGTGTTCTTTATTTTCATTTCAGGGCCAACATCTGCAGCAATTGTTGCTCCCACTCTTGTAGCTGCTGAGGTCCCAAGGTTACCACTTGAGACAGCAGCTCGGCAAGTTGCCATGCACAGAGGAGGAAAAGGAAAAGTAAAGAAGAGATGTATGTGGACTTGGTCATGATGTCAGAGTAGTGCTACAGAAGTGTGGAGAGCTACGATGAATATCACCAAGATCAGCATGCTGACCTGGTTCACGAGAACATTTCCCAGGTCAGCCACATACTGGTGCTCGAGGCCTGGCAGAACACTGCCCACCAGCGAGACAGTGGGCATGACAATGGAGATACTTATGAATAATCTTCATGTTGAGATTAGAGGCTGTCATAGACACACTGAACAGGCAAACAGAGAGCATCCCTGCTGTTTTTTGTTTTGCTCCCCCATGCCTAGGCCTTTCTTCTATAGGCACAAACCCCTGGAGAAGCCACACAAAGGATAGGCCAGAGGTACCTCCTCACTCTTCATCGACACCCCACCATAGTTAGTGATTCCCTCCCCAACCTCCATCAGTAGCTCTCCAAGGTCAGGACTGTCGTGCTCAATCCCCATCAGCACTGCTCAAGGCTATCCTGAGCAGCCTTCTTCAGCTCCCCAGCAGGGTCGACACTCAAATGCCAGCCTCAAATAACAATTGTCCTTTCCAACAGCTACCCACTTCAGCACCTAGGAACACTTCATTGGCAAGGCACACCTCTCCCAATTTCAAAGAATTTCCACTGAGGTACACTTTTTTGTGCCTCAGCACTCACACCTTCCTAGCCCACGTTTTCTGGCAGAGCTTCCCCTTACCTTCACAGCAACACTGAAAACAGGGCCCAAGCCTTCTTCTGCAACCCTACCCCAAACCCAACCCGACCCCATCCTTGTCTTTCAACCAGCTATACCACACCCCAACTCCCTCTGCCTTCTCTGCTGTGAGGATCTGGAGCTCCTCCTCTTGCTTGGGTGCAAGGTCAAGGGCCTTACCCTTCTCAGAGAAGTCAAGGATTTAGAGTCTGGAACTGCTCCCTTCCACCTTGCAGGATCTTGGGCAGTTCTTGTCTGGAGACAGCATGGCCATGCAAGACTCAAGTCCCTTGGATCCCTCTATACAATGTGGCGAGATGTTGCCTTGCTGATCACAACCTAAACGCTCCCTCCACATCTCAGGGACACGGTGAACACAGCTTGGTGGAGCCAGCCTGCTGTCAGGTCACTCATCTCCCACTTTCCCTTCCTCCAGTTAAGATAACGTTCCCAGTATATCCCATCCACAGTTTGCAAAATACTTGATTGATTTTGGTATACAGTGCACCATGTTTGAAATACTGAATAAAAAATTCATTTGGTTGATAAACAAATTGTCCCATGCATTGGTTGGTGTTTAAGCAGTGCTGCCCTCCTCCTGTTCTGTAGCCCAGGACCTCTGAAAATGGTTTGCCAGGGCATCTACCCCAAGAATTTCCTCATGGTTGTTGTGCCCCGGGGCCTCAGTCTATGGTGCCTGAACTTGTGAACCTCAAGGCCACATCTGCCCAGGATGTTCATAACAGAAAGCCTTCATTCCCATAAACTTCTTAGTGGCCCTTCCTTGAACCCATTCAAATTTAAGTTAAACTTTTTTGAACACTGATGACCAGCATTATACACAGCAAATGGAGTCTTACCAATTACTTTTATCTATATTAATAAAAGGGCCTGTGTGTGTGCTCCAAGACCATGATACCTAGAGACCTGAAACTTTGCATGTATACTAAGGGGACCCTGGGGGTGTGTACCTGGGTGCTATTTGTTTGATTTAGCTCAAAAAAAATTCACTAATTTTTTTATCTATACTGCAGCCCCCTGTGACAGGTCAGCCCCAGGAAGCAAAATAAATTTGCATGTTCAAAACATTCTTTAGCAAAGCTCCTGGCCAAGGTCAACCGGTATAGCTGGAGAAGGCTCCACATTTAGGAGTATTCCCCTAAGGGCTGTGGTTGGGACTGGTTAGCAGGACCTGGGAGCACCTGCAGGCACAGTGAGGGCTTAAGGAAGGTCCAGGGAGAAAACCGTACTGGGCCTTCTCAGGGACTGATTAGGGGGTTGTGAGATGCATTCCCTGTAAGGCAATCTACAAGAAGCAAACTTGCCAAAAATCGACTTGCAAAAGCTGCAGCCAGAGCAGCTGAGACTCCGGAGCAGCAGGTGACTAGACGACAAACAAACAGAGCAGCAATGGCTGCATCCAGAGCAACTGAGACTCCTGCACAGCGAGTTGCAAACAGAGCAGAAATGGCTGCAGCCAGGAACCGGCCCTGGAGGGAAAAATAAAATTCTGCATTCTTCTACAATCCAGCCTTGGATTATGCTTCTGATCCATTAGTTGCAATTGGATCAATGGCAACTTCTTGCAGCCACTGACTTGCAATGAGATGGAAAGGAGAAGCTCAAGGGATATGCTGCAACAGTGGCCAAAATCTGGCAGACAAACAAGATTGCCCTTGCAGTGGCATCATCAGGCATTGCTGCCACACAGTTGACAGGAGGAAGAAAAGCTTACTCAGCCTTCAAGTTGCCCTTAAATCTGGCAAGTGCGGAGGCACCAACCTGCAACATCACCAGGGCTACTGGCAAAGCAAAGGTCCTGCAGGAGTGCCAGCTCATTGTCTGGGATGAGTGCACAATGTCTTACAAAGCTGCCTTAGAGGCTCTTGATCGCACCCTCCAAGATCTTAGACATAATGACAAAACAATGAGAGGAGTGACTCTGGTGTTGGCTGGGGATTTTTGACAGACACTTCCAGTCATTCCACATGGGACCAAAGCTGATGAACTGCAGGCCTGCCTCAAAGCTTTGTACATTTGGAAAACCATTCAGCAACTCAGCCTCATGAGCAACATGCGAGTGCATATAACAGATGATGCATCTGCTGGAGAGTTTGCTGCAAGCCTGCTCAAACTGGGAAATGGGGCCATGGTATCTGAGAATCAAGATGGAACTATCTCAATTAACAACATTGGGAAAACAGTTGCAACACTTCGAGAACTGAAAGAGGCAGTTTTTCCAAATGTTGCACATCACTTTCATGACCACAAGTGGCTATGCCAAAGGCCCATCTTGACACCAAAAATTATGCAGTCAATACCATAAACAAAGACCTTCTTTCTCAATTGCCTGGCATTGTGCAAAAATACAAGTCAGTGGACACTGTCCCAGACACCAATGAGGCAGTCATCTACCCAACAGAATTTCTCAACTCTCTCGAAACCACCAGGTGTGCCTTCACACCATCTGGAGCTCAAGATTGGTGCACCCATCATTCTTCTCAGGAATCTGGACCCACCAGAACTCTGCAATGGAATACGATTGGCTGTCAAGAAGCTCATGCCACATGTCACTGAAGCCACCATCATGACTGGCCATGCAGTGGGACAGGATGTCTTCATTCCACGCATTCCAATCATTCCCTCTGACCTGCCATTTCAATTTAAACAGCTCCAGTTCCCAATCCACCTCAGTTTTGCCATGAGCATCAACAAGGCACAGGGACAATCACTCAAAGATGTTGGCCTCAACCTGTGAAGCCCATGCTTTTCTCATGGTCAACTCTATGTTGGTTATTCCAGAGTTGGCAATGGTGAAAACTTTTTCATCTTGACACCAGGTGGCAAAACTTGCAACGTTGTCTATCCTGAAGCTCTACACAGATAAAAAAAGTGTCAAACACTGTCATAAAATAGGATAGAAAAATGTGATGTGAAATCCTCAGTGCTATGTTAAAGTCTTACAAAGTAAATAAATAAGTCTACCACATAATTCAGTTGTTTAATACATTTAAATGTTCAACTTTTATAGGTTTTTGGTATGACCAAAAGCTCACAATGTCAAGCTGTATCACACAAGTAAAATAGGGTACAAAACTAAACACATACACACAGTTTATTATTAGAGGGAAATAAGATAGAATGAAAATATTTTATTATAAAACATTAAAATTTGATTACTGCAACCTGTGTGAAGCTGGGTACTTTGGCTAGTATATATGTAAGGAAATAAAGAGAAATACCTCCTTATTTCTTGCACCATAGCATCACAGAAGTAAACACATGGCTGAGATGGTGGTATCAACATGAAGGCTTTGGATTTTTCACCCACTCACGAAACTTCCATGATGTAATCATCACACAATCCTATCAGAATACTGACTGTGATACCGATCATTCATTGGTATGCACTAAAGTAAAATTGCTTCCCAGGAAATTGTACAAGAGCAAGAAACTCTTCTTATGAATAAATGTCGCATGACTGAAACCTGAAGACACTTCGTCTCAATTCATCAAAACTGTCTCCAGGGTTTTATCATCTAAGCCATGTAATACTGATGAGGAGAAATGGGTTCCGCTCAAAGAAGCCATCTATCAAGCTGCCTTGGACTCTTGTGTTACACCTTCTATCGCAGCTCAAATGATTCGTTCAATGAGAACTCATTTGAAATGATCCCACTCATAGAAGAGAAATGATCAACTCTCCTTAAATGTAAGTGTGACCCTAGCCACTGTAAAGCAGGGCCTACATCACTTCAAGATCTGGGGACCTGGTGGCTGCCTACAAGCTCATCAAGGGGGATCAACAGCAAATAGGCAGAGCTCTTTTCTCCCCAGCACCACCTGGGGTGACAAGGAACAATGGTCATAAGCTGATGGAGAATAGGTTTAGGTTGGAGATCAGAAGTCAATATTTTACAGTTAGGGTGGCCAAAATCTGGAACCAATTTTCCAGGGAAGTGGTCCTCGCCCCTACCTTGGGCATATTCAAGAGGAGGTTGGATGATCACCTGTCTGGGGTCTTGTGAACCCAGCATTCATTCCTGCCTGTGGCAGGGGGTCAGGCTAGATGGTCTGTTCAGGTCCCTCCTGACCCTAGCTACTATGAAACTATGAAACTATAAGATAGAGAGAGTCAATGATGCGATAGAGAAGAGGCATCAGAGGCAAGCAAGACAAGACAGTACTCAGCGTGCCTGTGCAAGCTCAATCAAGTTTGTATGTGCAGTTTGCCAGAGTGTCTGCTTGTCATGTATTGGACTTCTCAACCACTCAAGAAGCTGTGGTGGCACCCAGTAACCAACCAAAGGCTCAATCTCTGGTCTCACAAGACCGATGGCTGCCAATGATGAATGATGAGCATCATGGAAGTAAACACATGACTGAGATGGTGGTATCAACATGAAGGCTTTGGATTCTTTGACAAGAGGCGGATGTTCTTGGAAGGACTGCTACCAAGAGATAAAATCCATATGAACAGAACTGGAAAGAGCATCTTTGGGTGTTGTCTGGCCTAGTAAAGAGGATTTTATGCTATCTTCTGTGGAGGATGGTGAACAAAACCCTCCAGCAACAGAACAGAAATCCAGAGAGGAGAGGACTTAACTCAGGAAGGGTGCATCTACATGTGCAATGAATGCACCTTAAGGTTACTGAGCATTAAAATAAGGTACAGTAAAGCTGCACCCAGGAATGCATCTAGATGTGCGCCCACACTGGCAGCAAATTTGCTCCCAACAGGAGCAGCTAAGTTCAGGGCTGCTTCTGTCCCCTTGTCCTGCTCTGCCCCCCTGCTTCGGCCAGGGGGAGCTCCAGACTCCTGCAGGCCAGCCCTAGGATGGCAGGGGGCACAGGAGTCAGACCTGAGCTCCTGGGACCTGGGGGTAGCTGTCCCAGAGTGGGGGACAGCTCCCAGCTGCAGATCTCACAGAGGCTGGATGAGACAGCGCTTATAACTGGGCATCAACACTGATACAGTCTGTTTTGGAAGGACAGGGTTGGGAGAAAAGGTGGTGGTGATGGGGGTGGTGGTGGTGGTGTGCTGTATGTTAAAAATAATCACACTTGAGATTGAGATAACGAAAGAGAGTCAAAGGGCATGTCCACATGTGTCGCTATGGAGATGTTATTACTGCATTGTCATTTAGTACTCCTTTTGGGAGTAGTAGAAGAGTACAGTAACAGCCTGTACTGAACCATGCATGCTGCACACAGTTATTTTTAGGCACTACATCGCTGTAGCAATGCATTATAATGAGGTAGTATGTTACTTTGACAACATAGCTGCAGCGTCACAGTTCTTGCCCATGGATGCTATGTTGCCATAGCACATTGCTATGGCAACGTAGCATCACATGGAGACATATCCAAAGAGTTATTTATGGGACTGAATGAATTCAAAGGACTGAGAAAGGGCCAACACGGTGCTCATGGTTAAAAAAGGCAAAATGGAATTACAAACTGGTTGGCCTCACCTCAGTACCTGAGAAGAAATTAGAGCATATCATAAGGAAGTCCATTTGCAAGTACCTGGAGGAAGAAAGGTAAATCATGAGCAGCCAGCATTGATTTAATAAGAACAAATTGTGCTAAGGAAACTTCATCTCCTTCAACAAAGTAACTAGCTGAGTGGATGAAGGAAATGAAGTAGATATACGTAGTTAATATAATATATCTGGACTGTATATCCAATGTGACTTTCTTGTAAACCAATTGGAGAAATGTGGGCTAGATCAAACTACTATAAGGTGGATAGACAACAGGTTAATAGCCACAAGCAAAAGGTACATATACAGGTTTCCCTTGCTTTATGCGGGTTCTGTATGTGTGAATTTTCCCTTTACGATGACCCTTTTTATACCAAAAATTCATTATATGCAAGGTAAATTCACTCTTATACAATCAGTGTGGTGGAAGCCCACAGTCAGCTGCTTTGTGTGGTGAATTGTGGGAGTAACACACACCAAAATATAGTCTCCTGTGTGGATCTGTGCTCCTCGCTTGTTGTCTTTGACGTGTTTCTGTGGTTGCCATCCCCATTATGGCTTCTAACCATCCCGCTAGCTTATCTCCTACCCCTCTCCCTGGTCCCGTATTTCCTAACAGTGATGTGGAGTCTAACACTGAAGACTCTTCACCACCCTCTCTTCACACCAACTAAACATTCACCACCACCATGTGCTTGTGTGTACTGTCTGCTGTTGGTGAGTACCAAAATTGTCTTGTAAAAGTAGTAGAAATGGGTCTTGGGGTCAGTACAGTTGAGATCTTGGAACGTATCCCATTTTGTTACATTATAAAGTGAGTTCCCTTTATGCAAATTTGAGTTATGCTCCGTTTTCTGGGAACACATGTACAGCATAAAGCAAGGGAAACCTGTAAATGGATCCATGGCAGGAGGCTTTGAATGGAGTCCAACAGGGGTCTTTTGTGGGCCTAGTGCTGTTCAACATGTTTATTAATTATTCAGATACTGGAATAGAAAGCTTTCTGAGCAGCTTTGCAAATGATACCAAACTGGGAAAGATTTGGAATGCACTGGAGGATAGGAGCATAGTTCAAAAACATCTTGATAGATTCAAAAGTGAAACTAGAGTCAACAGGCTGAAGTTCAATACTGATACATGCAAGGTGCTACACTCCAGCATGAATACACAGAAAAATACAAATACAAGATGGTTGACAACTACCTGGATGGCACCACTACAGAGAAGGATCTAGAGGTCTTGGTGGATTGTAGACTCTATATGAGTCTGCAGTGTGATGCAGTTAAATGAAAAAATGCAGTTTTGGGCTCCATCAATAGGAACATTAGGTGCAAAACATGGGTCATGAAATTTGGTGGCGGGGGAGTGGTGGCAATTAATACTACCATCCCTCCCCCACTCCCAAATTACCAAATCCTGTGTGTCTGGATTGCAGTCAGGCTGAGCCCTGGCTATGCAGCAGATTGAACCCGAGATGCCTGCCCCCAGCCCCACACAGCCAGATCAGGCCCAGAATACCCTCCCCACCATGTTGCTAAATTGGGGCTGGGACACATTCCCACCCTCACATGGCAAATTCAGAGCCAGAACACCCACCCACCCACCCACCTCTTGCCCTCCCCATCCCAGGCAGCTGGACTGGGGCTGGGCCACCCTACTCCACAGCCAGAGTAGGCCCAGGCCCTGCCTGCACCACATGCTGGATGAGACCCCTGCCGCATCAGATTGGGCCCACTGTCCAGATCCAGCCCACAGGGGGAACAAGTACCGCCCATCTGACTGACAGAACAAAAAGTTGAGCACCACAGTATTGAGTGCAGCTTTGGGCTCACATTTTTAATAGACTACTGTGCTGCCTGCCAGTTGTTAGTCCCACCCTCAAGGTATTGGGTGCCACTGGTACCTCTGCCCTTGGTGAATACCCATTTTGAATGGGTCAGGGTATATATAGTCAGCTCCTTGGAACCAAGGACAAGTGGCTGCCGTTTTTTCCTCATACTTGTGGACTGTGCTACCGATTACCCAGTGGCAGTAGGTTCTGTAATGCCTCAGCCTACTTGCCACAGAACTGGTAAAAATATTCTTGCAGGTCAGTCTCCTGTGGGAAATACTGACAGACCAGGACACGGTCTTTATGCTGCGCTGGTACAAAAGGTATAGACCCTGTTGAAAGTCCACCTGGCCAGGACTTCTGGCAACCACCCCTACACAGATGGGCTGATAGAGGGATTTAACCAGACTTTAAAGAGGATGTTGAAAAAATCTGTGGCCGGAGAACACTGGAAATGGGATGTAGTCATAGAATCATAGAAAGTTAGGATTAGAGGGACCTAGGAGGTCATCTAGTCCTTCCCCCTGCTCAAAGTAGGACCACCCCCAACAAGTTCATCTCAGCCAAAGCTTTGTCTAGCCAGATTTTGAAAACCTCCAAGGATGGAGCTTCCACCACCTCTCTGAGTAACCTGTGCCAGTGTTTTACTACCCATCTAGTGAGAAAATACTTTCTAATATCTACCATAAACTTCCCTTGCTGCAACTTGGGACCGTTGCTCCTTATTCTGTCATTTGCCACCACTGAGAACAGTCTAGTTTCATCCTCTTTTGAAACCCCACTCAGGTAGTTGAAGGCTGCTATTAAGTCCCCCCTCGGTCACCTCTTCTCTAGACTAAATAAGCCCAGTTCCCTCAGTCTTTCCTCATAAGTTATGTCCCTCAGCCGCCTCGCCATTTTTGTTGTCCTCCGCTGGACCCTCTCCAATTTGTTCACATCCTTTCTGTAGTGGGGGTCCCAAAACTGAACACAGTACTCCAGATATGGCCTCACCAGTGCTGAATAGAGGGGAATAATTACTTCCCTTGACCTACTAGCAACACACCTACCAATGCAACCCAGTATGCTGTTAGCCTTCTTAGCAACAAGGGCACACTGCCGGTGCATATTCAGCTTATTGTTCATTGTAACCCCCAGATCCTTTTCTGCAAAGTCACTGCCCAGCTAGTCAGCCCCAAGCCTATACTGAGGATAGAACAATCCCATGCACCAGTACAGGCTTGGCACTTGTCCTTGTTGTTCCAAAAGGAATCTCATGAGGTTCAATCTTCCAAGTTGTCTAGGTCACTCTGAATCCTAGCCCTACCCTCCAGCATATCTGCTACTCCCCTCAGCTTGGTGTCATTTGCAGACTTGCTGAGGCTACACTCAATGCTATCTTCCAGGTCATTGATGAAGATATTGAACAAAACCGGCCCCAGGACTGACCCCTGGGGTGTTCCACTTGACACTGCCTGCCAACTAGACATCAAGTCATTGATTACTACTCGCTCAGCCCAATACTACGTGCAGTTTCCTATCCACCTTACAGTTCATTCATCCAGCCCATTCTCCCAGGCAAACTAAGGAAGTATGTTCTGGGAGACCATATCAACAGCCTTGCTAAAATCAAGATACACCACATCCACCAGTCACCTCATCATAGAAGGCAATCAGGTTGGTCAGGGATGACTTGCCCCTGGTGAATTTATGCTGACTCTTCCTAATCTTCTTTTTCTCCTCCAAGTACCAGCTCTCCTGGACTCCTTTCCTCCTCAGTCTGGCTTCTCAGGGGATCCTGTCCATGAGTTCCCTGAGTGAGTCAAAGTCTGCTCTTCTGAAGTCCAGGGTCCTTACTCTGCTGTTCTCCATCCTTCCTTTCCTCAGGATCCTGAAGGATGATCCTCAGTCATCTCGTGGTCATTGCTGCCAAAGTTACCACCCACTGCTACATTTCCCACCAATTCTTCCGTTTGTGGGCAACAGGTCAAGAAGAGCATGGCCCCTAGCTGGCCACTCCAGCACTTGCACCAGAAAGTAGTCCCCAATACTCTCCAAAAACTTCCTGGATTGCCTGTGCACTGCTGTCTTCTTCTTGCATATGACTTCAGAAAGTCAACTTCTCCAACAATTTAAGAGTATATCCATCATTATTACTGCAGTCTTTCAGACTGTTCATATATGCAAAGATTGTAAGGGGCTGGAAAGGACCTTGCAAGATCATCGGGTCCAATCCCCTGCACTAGGCAGGAAAGACACCTGGGGTCAGGTGGGCCCAGTGAGGTGACCATCCAGTCTCCTCTTGAAGATTTCCAGGGAAGGTGACTGCACCACCTCTGGAGGGAGTTTATTCCACAGTGTGGACACTCTAACTGTGAAGAAGTTTTTTATAGTGTTAAACCTGAAATGGTCTTCCAGGAGTTTTCAGCCAGTACTCCTGATTTTCCCCAAGGTACTTTGGTGAACAGTTGTTCGCTGAGCCCTTGATGTATTTCCCTGATATAGCAGTAAGCTGCTACCAAGTCCCCTCTCAGCCTTCTTTTGTAAGCTGAAGAAGCCCAAGTCCCTGAGCCTGTCCTTGTATGGCTTTCCTTGCAAGTCTCTGATCATACAGGTGGCTCTTCTTTGGACTCTCTCAAGCTTTTCCACATCCTTGTTGAAGTGCAGCGCCCAAAACTGGACACAGTACTCCAGCTGCTGTCTCACCAATGCTGAGTAAAGCGAAAGAATCACTTCCTTGGTTTTGCTTGAGATGTGGAGCACTTTACACTTCTCAATGTTGGCTTCATCTGGTTCCAATTCACCCAACTTGCCAGCATGTCTAGGTCTGCTTATCTTCAGTTTATCTTCAAGTGTGACCACGCTCCCCCATAACTTGGTGTCATCCACAAACTTGGCCAGTGAGCTCCATCTGGTGGACCATATAGAGGGCAGTCAGTTAGTATATGCCGGGCTGTCTGATCTCCTTTGCCACAGGGGCATGATGGTGAGTTTGTAAGGCCCAATTTATGTTTGATTTTGTTGAAGGTTCCATAGCCTGATTGCAGTTGATTCAGGTTTAACCATGATGTGGGAGTTTATGACCAGAAGGGTGTGAGAATGGTACTTGTATGTAGTTGTATAGTGGGGTGCAATTGTTATTCCATTGCTCTTCCCACCATCTCTGGCACCATGATAACAGTATAGTGTCTCCTGCTTCCTCCATGATGTTTCTAGGGGATACTGGTAGGGGTTTTCTGCTTCTTAGACATTTCCGTGTTGGGTACTTTTTAATCATGTCATGTAGTGGATGGTCTTCTTATTGGGCTTTAATTGCTAAGTCAAACAGTGTTCCAGGCCTCTTGATGTTATGAGGGGGGATTCCTGCCAAGATGACCATGTTTTCTCATTCTGTGTATTCCGGACAGCCACTTATTGTTTGTAGTGCAGAATTCAGGGCACTGTCCAGTTTGCAGGTGTGGATGTTATTTGCCCACACCGGGAAGCAGTGTTCTGCTGGTGCATAAATCATGGTTAGTGTAGTTGTTCTGAAGATAAAGAAGTCAGCTCCCCGTGTTGTACCAGCAATTTCTGTATTGCTCTCCCAACAGATGTCAGGACCTGTGATCGGGAAAATTCTGCTAGCTGTTTGAAGACAGCCTCATCCACTACTTCCTCCTGGTCTGGTGACCTATTGCAGACCCCACCACAACACCCTTGTTGCTTTCCCCTCTGACCCTAACCCAGAAACTTTCAATAGGCCTATCTCCAGCTTCATACTGGAGCTCTGAGTAATCATATGGCTCTTTCACATAAAGTACAACTCCTCCTCCTTTCCTCCACTGCCTGTCCTTCTTGAGCAGTTTGTACCCACCCATGACAGTTTTCCAGTCATGCGAGCTCCCATCAAGTCTCTGTTATTCTAATCACATCATAGTTGCATGACTGTGTGAGGACTTCCAATTCTTCCTGCTTGTTTCCCAGGCTCTGTGCCTTCTTGTACAGACACCTGGGGTAACTAGTTGATTGCCCTGATTTCTCAGGGAGTATGAGAGCACCTCCCCCATTACCCCTCCTGCTTGCTCCTGCTCCAGGTCTCCTGCTTCCTCACTTACCTTAGGGCTTTGGTGTCTGTAACAGGAGGGCGGTCAGAGTCGGCGTGCTCTCCCCTGCCGCCTCCTTTACCGTGCCAAGCTGCTGACTAGCACCCTCCAATTCTCTCCTGCCATGACTTTGATCTTATATATTTTATAGGGAGGCTGCCTTTCGTCTTCTTGGCCACGGTTCTCCTGTTATCGCTAATTCTTCTCCTGTCTCAGGTGTTCCGTACACCCCAGCCTTATGGGCTATGCATTGCTCCAACCACCCCTGTACCATGCCCCAAGCCTTGCAGATATAACTGACGTTGTTCGGTCTCTCTCTGCGCCCTCTCCAGCGCTCGGGCTCTCCACAGCCCTGTCTCTCTCTGTGCCCTCTCTGGCACTTGACAACTGTGGCCCCCACTCTCCCTGAGTCTTCTTGCTGCCCACACTCTCTCTGGGGCTCTTCTCAGTACTGCTGCCCTCTCTCTAGGCCTTCTCCGTAATGCTGCCCTCTCTCGGGGCCTTCTCACAATGCTGCCCTCTCTCGGGGCCTTCTCACTGCCCCCTCTCACTGGGGCTTCTCGCTGCCCCCCCTCACTGGGGCTGGGGTCAGTGTACCCCGAATGCTGTGCCCTCACTGGCGCTGGGGTCCCCACACTGCTGTGAGTCCCCTATGAGGCCTCCTTCATCCCCTCTTAGCCTCACCCAGACCACCAGTGACAAACAGCAACACAAACGCAAGCCCCTGGGCTATAACACAAACAGAAGCCGCCCGGCTATAACCACGCTCAAGCCTACCGGGGTTCTTCATCTCGCAGCAGTGTCAGACGTCGCTCCTGCATCCGGCTTCTCCTCTCTTTCATGACCGAGAGCTCCTTCCTCCTTGGCTGCTGGTAGGGAACCGCCTCCTGGCCTCCTGCCTGTGATTTATATAGGAGCCAAGCCCTGCCCCTTCTTGTCAGGTGGCTAGGCAGGTGTGAGTCATTAGTTCCTTCTAGTTGCCTCAGCAACCGGCACCTGAGGAGTTATCCCAGGTCTCCAAGTAGCAGGCACCTTAGTGCCCTGCTACAGTGTCCATCCCCCAGTGAACCTAGTTTAAGCCCTCACTAGGTTAGCAAGCCTGTCTGCAAAGACACTCTTCCCTCTCTTCATCAGGTGGATCCCATCTCATCCCAGCAATCCTTCTTCTTGGGAGAACATCCAATGGTTGAAGAAGCCAAAGCCTTCTGGCAACACCACCTGCACAGCCATGTGTTGATCTTCAGGATTCACCTGCCCTGCCCGGGCCCTTTCCTGTGACTGGAAGGATCAACAAGAACACAACCTGAGCCCCAGACCTCCCCACCCTTGCACCCAGAGCCCTGTAGTCACTTTTAATACGCTAAAGATCTCCCCTTGGCAGTATCATTGGTTCCCACATGGATGAACAGCATAGGGTAATAGTCAGAGGGCTGGATGAGGCTCAGTAGTCTCTCTGTGACATCTCAGATCTGGGCTCTGGGCAAGCAGCAGACCTCCTGAGACAACAGGTCAGGTTGGTAGATGGCTTCCTCCGCTCCCCTCAGATGGGAGTCTCCAACCACTGCCACCCGTTGCTTCTTCTTGGTGGCAGTAATCTCGATCCTTCCCACCTTGGTGAGACCTGGCCTGTCTTCCTCCACCAATGGAATGTGTTCCTCCCTCTCTGCTGTTATGGCTGCATATCTGTTCTCCAGACAAACCACTGAAGGTAAAAGTGAAGATCTCTGCTTGCTGCCAGAAGTCACAAGCCTCCAGCTTCCATCTTCTTGGTTGTCCATGTCCTCTCTCTTCTCTAGCACTACATCTGGCATGTCTTCCTTCACGGTCCCAGAGGTCTCCTCCAGCACTGAATCAATGAACGCCTCATGGCAAAGGATGCTTCAGAACCTCGCCACCTCCTCCTGTAATTCTCTTGCCTGCTCCCTGAGAGACACCACTAGGAGGCACTGCTCATACCACATGCACTCCCTGACCTGGCTGTCACTGAAAGAAACCTGCAAGCCTCAGTCCCCAAAGTGCCAAACGTGGACCTGGGTGGCAGTGTCAATGGTGAGCGGTCCTGCCTGGATAGAAACCCCACAGGTGCAAGCAGAGGCAGTGGCAGTGGCTCTGGCATTACAACATCCTCCAGCCATTTCCCTGGGTCTCTTAATCTGCCTTCTTTCTCTTACTGCTGTTCTTCTAAGCAAACCTCCCTTCCAGGTAGCAAACTTACCTGGAACTGGCCTGTTTATTGCTCATTGACCCCAAAGCGTTCCTTTTTTTCCATGCTTCCTTACGCCAAGCTCAAAAAGGGATTGGGGGTGGGGGGCATGAACTGGCCTAGGAACTGGCCTGCAAACTGCTTACCCTGTTTGCAGCCTGTGTTTGCTGGGTCCCTAGTCATTGGTTACCTCCCATACTTGCTGTTTGCTATTTGGAAGTTTCCTTAGTCCTCCACATGGTTCTCTCCTCTTGAACTTTTATCAAATGTCATGCAGTATATTCTCAGGCTAAGAGAACAGCTGAATGTAGTGGGGGCATTCACCTGGGAGAATATCAGGTCTACACAACAGACCCAAGAGCAATAATACAAGCATGCAACTCCGGGTCTATCAGCCTGGGGATCAGGGCATGTTCTTGTTCTGGTCATTGAAGAACAAATTGCTAGTTAAATGGCAAAGACACTATGAGATCATCAGACAATCTGGGAAAGTGGATTGTGAAGTGCATCTGGTAGTGTAATGGCATGGGCCCGAGGTTTATCAGTGAATTTCCAAAACCCCAGTGGGCCTAAGAAGCACCAACTTGCTTAACTGCTTTATCAAAGAATAAGGGAGTATGGGAAAAACAATTAAACTCTCAAGCAGTGAGGTAACTCTGAGACAAAACCTGTCCACAACTCAACAAGAGGAGACAAAGGACCTGTTGGGGGAATTTCTGAATGTGTTTCCCACACAACCAAGGAGGACCAGTGATTAATCATCACATCATCCTGAAACTAGGATGTGCCATCCAAAACAGGTTCTCCTGGTGAGCCCTGAGGAAGAATGTGTTGTATTTGAAAGTTTGTCTAACTGTATCCCAACTACATAGTTGGTCCAATAAAAGATGTCTTGCCTCTTGCAAATCCTTGCATCTTGCATATTTCATAGAACAAACCTACCAGTTGCATAGAATGAAAATGTATCTGAGAAAGGAATTAAGATCTCTTGGCACATTTTGGGCTCTTACATCTTTTACATTGAGAGTTTTTCTTTCTAAATTTGCATATTGTGGCTAAATGATTCTGTTTACCACAACCATCACAATTTTGCCTATATGTAGGGTAATTCTTTACAGCATGGTGATAGCCACATTTTAAGCAGCCTTTTATTATCTCTTACACTACAGTTAATAACATCACTCTTCCCTTTTGAAAGTTTTTAGTCTTACACTAGTTAATTTATCCTTTCTTCTGTGATTTGCTTGTCTGCTACCCCTGGGAATTTCTCTCTTCTTCACTCTTACAGTTCCGCATCCTGTTTCTAATCTTTCACTGTGCCTACTTTTGAAAGCTTATCCTTATCTATTCCAACCCTACAATAGAAGATATCACCCACAACAATCATTGCCTCTCATATGTAGCATATTCCTTGGTGTACAATGGGTGCATCTACACAAGACGCTATGTTACCATAGCAATGAACTACGGCAACATAGCTCATTGCTATGATAACATAGTGTTGGTGTCATGGTTTGTGCCCACTGACAGTACATTGCTGTAGCGACAAGCTATGTCACTGTAGCTCATCACTACAACACCAGTACTACTACCAGGACTGCGCAGTACCAAATGTGCAGTCAGGGTCAGATGTATACACCCAGTATGCTTCAGACTTATTAAGATGCATTTTCTCTTTATCTGCTGCATTTTACTACTGAAAATTGTTAAACAACTTCTTTCTCATCTTCCCCATGAAGAAACAATGCTGTTTGCAGCCGTTCATCTAACTTGTCTGTACCACTTGCCATGCAAATGCTTGATTCCACCTTTTCCAGCTGTATGCTGCATTTTCTTCAAACACTAGCTTTGATGAAGGTTTTAGCTGATGAATTTTCTCATTCTTCTGATACTTGCAGTTCCACATCTTGTCGTGTTTGTGATGGCCACGCATACTGGACACTTGCATTAACTTTAAGTTCTTTAATTAAGTTCTAACAACTATATACATACATGAGTGACTGTCTGAGCCCACATGACTCTTTATCTGTGTCTGCATCCCCCTTACACAACTCCTATTCTTTCATATACTTCCTTTCCAGGATTAAAACAGTCTCCCTCCTATAGTCAGTCTTGTGGTTGATTTATAGCTTGAGAGAGAACGCCATTGTTTCCCTGTTCTCAGGGTGCTTGTGGTATACATACTCTCTGGGTGGAAACTGGATACATATAGCTTGAGAAAGAGAAATTTACAGTCAATTATCAGATAGCTATTGAAGGCCTTACCATTGCCTGGGTGTAATCAATCAACTAAAGCTAATAAAAATAAAACGTACACAGCATGATAGATCAAGAAAAAGTAATGTTGAATAAAAAACCTAACTTTTCTTTGAAAAAACACTAAAAGGAATTATTTTTTTTAAAAATCAGTTGTTACAAATTATTTCAAATTAGGAAGTACACGGTAGCTAACATTTTCCTGAAAACAATTTCAGTTTTAAAGAATTTATATTTTCCAGTGAAAAACAATTCATCCTAAGATTCTGTGTCCCCACCCCCCCATCCCAGACCCTCCAGGCTAGTGTGTTGAATGTACTGAATGCTTATTCATTTACATTTTAGTCAATCATAACACTCTGAAGCGTTATGATTAAGACTTGGATCCATATCTGAAGTTGTTGTTTTCAAAAGCCATTTAAGCAATATATTTGTTATTTGTGAAAATAAGGGAAGTAAAGGAACATACTGTCTTCATAGTATCCAACTAATCTTTGCAAACCCTTTTAAATAATTCTAGCTCAGAAAGCTAAAGCTTGGCAAAAAAAAAATGCTCTCACTGGGCATGTCTACACATGCATTTGATCCAGCCTAAATTTACTTTGGTGTAAGCCCTTTCAGGCAGGCGTCTACACATGTAGGAATTAGGGAGCAGATTTGCTGCTCTTTCCAGCAGGTTTCCTGCAGCCCTACAATGGGCTCCTGCTGCCACTCGGAGGAGCTCTACTTTGGCTGCAGCTGCCAGCACCCGGCAGCCATCTTTAAAAGCTAACCCTTCTCTCTGCTCTCTAACCAGCCCTTTCCTTGCCCAGGAGCAGTGTACCAAGCACAGGGGAAGCATGCAGCACCAGCTCTTGCCTTGCCCACTCTGCCTCCCTGCACTATGGCTGCTCCATCCAGCCTCTGCTCTTGGCAGCAACAACCTGTGTCCCTAGCTCCTGCTGGCTGCCACACTGGCCCTGCTGGCCCACTGCACCAACTGCCACCTGACCCATGTCTGTCTCACCCTACCTGGCTCCCCCCCACCATGCAGAAACCACTTGCCAGGCTGCAGCGTACCATCCCAGGGCCACCACGCAGCTATACTGACAGGA
>NW_005842708.1:669114-677893 GCF_000455745.1 Alligator sinensis
GGGGCTCCAGGATGCCACCACTGGGGCTGCTATTGCCCTTCTGAGCCTCCAGCCCCACTGCCTCTGGGCCCACAGTGTCAGCCAGGACTGGTCGTGGCACATTGTCCAGCACACCTGGAATGACAAACAATGGCTGGACATGTGCTGGCTGACCCGGGCCCCCTTCCAGGATCTCCCCAGCAGCTCCAGCCCCACCTGGAGTGGCAGGACACCAGCATGCACCTGGCCCTTCCTGCAAACATGTGGCTGACCCTTGGCCTGCTGAAGCTAGCCGCACCCGCCAGCCTCTGGTACATCGGACATCTGTTTGGTGTGGGCAAGGCTGTCGCCGGAGAGGCCATCCTGGAGGTATGAAATGCCCTCCGGGATGTACTGGAGGACACCATGTTCCGTGTCCATGACCCTCCTACACAGACCACCTGGACCCCCACCAGGCCCACTTCAGCCAATGCCTGAGCCAGACCCATGCCCTGGTGGAGTACGCCTCAAGGGCCGCTGGTGCACCCTCACAGCCTGCCTCGAGTTCACCAAGGACAACCTCCCCTGGGTCATCATTACAGCTTGCATGCTGCAAAACATCTGCAAGCCCTAGGGGGAGCTTTTCCATGAGGCCTGGGTGGAGGAGGCACAGTGCACAGTGGGATCACACCTGTGGCAGCAGCAACAGCAGCAGTCTCCCCCAGCCAGGACATCAAAAGAGCCAAACACCTGCCAGCGGAGGCCAGGGCACCAGGTGCGGGAGGCTCTAGCCAACCACTTCTTCCAGCACTCCCCCCCCTAGCCCGCCTGCACCACCACCCATGGCCCCTTCCACACGTGCCCACCCCCAGCACCATGCTTACTACATGTCAGAAGAACAAGTCTTTATTTCCCTCACATGAAACTGAGCCCGCCTCCACCATCTCAACGCACAGAGCACCTCTCCCCACACCCCCCCCCCCCCAACAAACAGAGCTGGCTCTACCACCCACCAACAATAAAAAACCCTTTTCCCTGTGCAAACTATGTACAAAGTGTTTTTTGTGGTGTCCCAGAGTGGGGGGCTGTGGGTGCCTAGGGGGCAGATGGCCAGCATCCCAGCCTCTGGCTGTTCCCCCAAGGGTCTGAACACCGCGGTGAGTCTGGCAGGCAGGAGGCTCACCCAGGGGCGATGGTGGCCAGTGCTCTTCCAGTGTGGGCAGATCCCCCTCTGGCAGGTGGAATCCAGGAACAGGAAGGCTGGCGCATGGTCCTGGCACTGCTCTGGGCAGCTCCAGCTCTGCACCCATCTGGAGCTGGGGCAAGCAGCAGGGCTGGGCCCAGGCAGCAGGTCTGGGTGGCGGGGCACCTGGGGCAGGAGCCAAGCCAGGGGCACCTGGCTGGTGGAGGTGCCATGGGACCTCATCCCAGGCCCAAGTGGGGCCTGCTGTGGGGTGAAATGAGGCTGCTAGGGGGCGCACATGGCTAGGGTCAGGGACCAGGGAGCAGGAGGCACAATTGCAACCACCAGGGCCAGAATGGTTTCCAGCACCCAACGGTTGTCATCTGTGGGCTGGCATTCTGCTCCTGCAGCACCTGGAGCCACTTGTGCTTGAGGGCCAGGAGCTCAGCCCAGAACTCCTAGTCCGCCAAGTCCCATGCCCTTTCACACTGGTTCCTCGCCTCCTTGTACCAGTCTGTGGTAGGGCACTGTTGGTGCCTGCCACTTTAAGGGCCAAGGCACCCAGCCAGCAGGTGCTTAATTGTGGCAGCCATTTTAGACCTATGGCTGCCTATATAAATAGGGCAGTTTGCTGCTGGCAGGCTAGGTAGTAACATTGTCTGGCTGCAAGGAACTTTCTGGAGGTAAGGGTAGGAACAGCAGGGGATGATTTGAAGGCTCCTGGTGCTGGGCATGACCTAAAAATGCACCCTGCTGGGAGTGGGTGGCCTGGTGGGGTTCTCAGTGGCATGGGAGCCCCCAGGAAATACCAGGTCAGTTACCACCCCTGTGAAAGGTGAGGAGGGGTGCCTTAACCCCAGCCCTCACCTTCAGGTGGGCCATATTTCAACAGAGCAGGGTAGGCTTCTAGAGGTGCCTAAGCCTGCTGGGGGAGTGACCCTGCAGGGCTAGGCATGCTTCCAGGAACACCTGAGCTGGGAACGGGGGACCCCAATCCCTAAGAGCAGGCAAGAAATGAAAACCCAGCTGAGGCACTCAATTGGTCAATGCAGGGGCCAGGACCAGAAAGGTCAAAAGGGCCAGGGGCCCACGGTGAGGGATGTCCATGAAGACCATAGAAGCTTGGGGTCCCAACTGGCCTGAGAGAGGGCCAGGGCTTATGGAAGCTGAAGGTTCCCATGATAGGGGGCCACAGCTAATGGGTGATGGGGATGGTTGAGCCAACTGCCTGAGATGCCATCTGTGAGGTTTGGGCCACGGTGTAGGGGTGGAATGGAGCTGTGGATAGCCCCCCCCCCCCCCCCACAATGTTGGGGTGTACAATGGACAACCTCCCACCTTAATTAACAACCTAATGAATTACTAACAAGGTGTGGTGGGTGAGACAGGTGGGTGGTGTGCCCAGGCAGGTGGGATACTAGCCCTGTGGCTAGCCAGGGACTCCCACTTTGCCACACAGTTAGTCCCTCGCCTCCTCACAGGCAATGTCTTCGGTCCACCAAGCCCATGAGTCCTCCAGCTGGTGCCGTGAAATCACCACCAGCTGCTCCAGGGGGAGGGTCCTGTCCTGGGTTCTCCTCTGGTGGAGCATGTGCTGGGTCAGTAGGGGGCACTCCTGCACTAAGCCGCCCACCTCACTGCGCCCAGCCAAAAACCAAACTTCGGATGCCTCCTCAGGGGTGCCAATTTATGGCCAACCCCCTTCCTGGAGCACACCCACAAGCCTGGGGTACCACTGCCACCACCCAGCCTCAGGTCTTTGTCTGGGCCCTATGCCACCCAAGATGCACAGACCCTGTAGACCTAGGGGTTACTTAACCCCAGCAGGATATATCTGGGTGTTTCTTATAGCGTGAAGCATAGACAGTAGCCTCCCTTAGTCAGCCAAATAAAGGGAGCAAGAAGGCCTGCCCAATCCCTCTCAAGCATGTACAGCAAGGCTGGCTATATTGGACAGCTTTATTGTAGAGGGTAGGCATGGAGAGGGGTACAAATCAGAGAAGTAGCAAAAAAATAACCCTGAGCAAACAACCGGCTTGGTAGCCCCTTGATACATGACGAGAACGTTAAATTAAGTTTCTAATTAAGTTTCAGATATTTGCTGGATGTGGAAGTGAGTAACCTGAGGGAGAGCTGCGGTGGTCCATGTTTCTGTGTGTGTTTTTTTTAAAATGTCCACTTCTTCCGTTCTTCCTGAAGGGTTCCTCTTAAATAGCCCTACTGACCTCACCACATGGACCCAGTCAGGGACAGGTGTTGTTTGATGCCAGCCAATCAATTTCAAAAACATCACAGTTGTCTACTGAAGTGACATGGGCTTAAGCCCCTGCCCCCATGTCTTGAGGTCAGAGCTCAAAACAATAGAGGGGCAAGATCTACCCCCTCTTACCTGAGGTTCCTCACATAGGCAGCAAGTTGGCTGCCTAGCAACCAGATTGACAGACACTTGAGAGAGAGAGAGAAGGGAAACAGACAACCCCAAAAAGAGGGATCTGGATGGGGATTCTTTCACAGATCTGGTGCATCTGCAAGGCTCTGGCTGTTGGCAGCGGCAGCCCTGAGCCTGCATTCCAGCTGCCAGGGTTGGCCTCATGCCTGCATGTAGCTGTGGGCCATGTGGAGCCATGGACAGAAGCAGCTAGGGTTTGCAACATTTCAGACACAAGATCTCTGTGCCAGGAGCCATGCACTGCCCAGCCTCAGATCAGGGGTTGGCCATGCATGGGTGCCCAGGGACCATGGAAAGTCAGGCAGACAGGCCCGGGCCCAGACACCCACCAGCCAAGCACCCCATCCCCATTCACTCCCCAGGGGATGGTGGGCCACTGGGTGCTGGCTGCAGGCAGCCTGCCTCCCTTGGCCCATTCTCAGAGTGGGACAGGCCAGACTCCTGGCAGCACCTGCTGCCGTGGATCCAGACCCCTATCCCCCTTCCCCCTCCCCCCGTCTCCTCCTGCAAGCCAGCTGCTCTCCTGTGCTGCCATGATGCCTGTGCTCAGGAGGCACAGGGGGCACAAGGCTCCTGGATGCCTGGGACAAGGAGATGCCTCCATCCCCACCCTCCCCACAAGGGGCACCTCTAGGGAGGAGCCCCAAGGCCAGCCCCCTGGTGCACCAGCACTGCACCTCAAGTGTGCCTCTGCTGCACATGTCACAGGTGGTGCATGAGAAGCTGTTTGCATGGGCCAAGGGGTTTGTGTGGGCCCAACCCACTATACCTTGCTGCTGCTGTGTGCCACAGTGCCCTGGGCACATTTGCACACCTGGAATGGGACCGAGTTATGATGGTGTGGGGGGCAGGCCTGGATTGCTCTGCAACCTCTGCCACTGTCTGGAAGGCTACCTATGGCTGCACTACACATCCCTGCCCCCCTGCAGCCATGGAGGACATAGCTGCCAGCATTGATGCATTTCTCAGTATGTCAGAGGTCCATGCCTGCCTAGCTGTGGGGGCCCAAGCTGCCCAGTAGAGTTCTGCACTGTCCCCTGCCTCCCTGTGTGTTGCTGGGGCGGGGAAACCGGGATCAGGGGAATGTGAGCAGGCTGGGTGGGGAGGGGAGGGAAGGCAGACACAGGGGCAGGGGCTGGAGTGGGGAGGTCCCTCACCGCAATGCAGGCCTTACCATGTGGCCAGAGCTGGTGTAACCAGTGGCTCTGCTTGGACCTGTCTGGCAGGGACAGCATCTGGCTGCAGGTGGTGTCCTCCAATGGAGGGGTGCAGTGTGCAGGTGCCCAGCTGAAGGCCCTTCCTGGGGAGGAACTGGCACTTCCAGAGGCTGATGCTGTCATGGCCAGCCATACCTTGTGGCTGGGCCTGTGAAGCTGGCAAGGCAGGCACTGGCCAGGCCTTCCCAAGCTGCTGGTAGAAACTGCAGCCAGGGAGCTTGGCAGCACAGGACACTGGGCACCAGAGGGGGCCCCCCTCCAGTGACGTGTCACCAGAAGTGCCAGGCTGGGGCATGGGCTCGGGCAGGCTGCCCATGCTGCTAAAGATAGCACGGCTATGGGCTGGGTCCCAGGGCATAAGAATGTCATCCAGTTGCCACATAAAGGGAGGGACTTGCGGGCACGGTGGGACTGACAATCGTGGCATGGTTGTGCCAACCATTGTGTCCACACCCCCACATCCAGCAGGCAGGCAGAGCTAAGCTGTGGCCTGCCCAGGGGGACACGGGCCTGGAGTGCCCTCTGGCTCCCTGTCTATGTGCCCTAGGACTCAAAATGTCTACAGACTTTTAAAGCCTGCAAACAGGGGCTGCCATAGAGGCAGCCCAGCCCTGGGGCGGGAGAGGCTCCTATCCTGCAGCCCTGGGGCTGGCCTGAGGCTGGCCCCCTAGTGGCTGGGAAGACCCAGGAATAAACTTACTCCCTGGTCACATCTAAACCTGTGTTACTGCACACTAACTTATCCCACTTAAATCTGGTACTTGCATTTCTAAGGAGCAAATTTAAGTGGGATTAAGGGTTTTTTACGGTGGAGTAAGCACACGCATGTGTAGATGTGCATGCTTACTGATCAGTAAACTATGCTAACATGCAGTAACATGTCTCTTGTAGACGCTCCCACTGAGGAGAAGCACCTTTGGTTAAAACTGATTTTTCTTTTGAGTAAGTTCCAACATTTTGCACTTTACATATGCATAATACTTATGGAATTACATTTTACTAGCTAGCAGCATTCAGACTAAAGATAGCTTGGATCTCCTTAGGAGATCTAACCTAATTCAGTGCAATTCTTGTTAGGCTTTTAAGAAATTGGCTGCATTATTTGAGAAGTTCTATGAGAATTTCATGCGCTTATAATGAATATGTCCACGCTTCCAGGACAACTTTCACTTTGACATTTCCTGACTTGTGAGTGTTTGTGCAAATTTAACAGTATCTACATAGTTTTCCCTGGGAATATATTCAGAACTAGAAAGAGGAAGGACTAGACCTGACAGATGATTTCTGTATGTATGACAGCCTGTGCTTCTAAGGAATTTCAAAGAAAATGGAATATACCCTGAGCTATTTTCTTAAATTATTTTTTGCACAAGAGCAGTCAGAATGCTACTTCTCTGGCCTAACATAGAAGGGTGATAATGGAGACATAAATGCTTTCTAAGCATGGCAAACAACCAGAGCTGGCATCCCTTGACACGCAGAACTTGCAGAGGAGTCCATGAAGGAGGGCTTGGATACCTATTGTTAGCAAGGAAGGGGAGTGTGGACCTTAGACAGAGCCTTCATTTTTATGCTTGTAGAAAGAAAGCAGTGGCAATAAACTGAATAGAAAACAAAATGACTAAACAGTGCAAAACAAATCATAGAATAATAGAAGAGTAAAATTGGAAGGGACCTCAGAAAGTCATCTACTTCCAACTCCTCTCTCAAAGCAGGATCATCCCTGACTAAATCATTCCAGCCAAATTATTTGTCTAACGTGTGGTTCTCAACCTTTTTAGGCAAGGCACCCCCCTCATTAGACTCAAGACACTCCTTGGAAAATGCCAGCCCTTATTTCTTGATGACAGAAAATTAATAGAGAAATTCTGTTGTGAAGGAACTCAGGTTCTGCAGGTTCATTAATGTGCCATAATCACAGCTCATTAAGTTTGTACTTGTAATAACAGGTACTAAACTTAATGTGCCATAATTGGCGCTACTGTGCATTTGCCTTAGCACAGATGAACAGCTTTAAGTGACGTTAATGTGCATTGGACTAAGTCTACTGTGCATTAGCACGATTTTTGTGGACCGTGCTAATGCACAGTAAACAATCTAATGCACACTAAGCATCTTGTGTAAATGCACCCAGAAAGACCACAACAGGTCAAAGTGTTTTTGATACCTTGGCACTCTGGTTGAGAATCACTGGTCTTGCCTGCTCTTAAAAACTTCCAAGGTGGAGACTCTGCATCAGGAATGGGCAAAACATAGCCCACGGGCCAGATCCAACCTATCGACTGACTGGATCTGTCCTGTAGGCGGATGCCCACCAATTAATTGTATCCAGCCCAGCTTTCTCTGTGGCACTCCATGTGGGGCCAAGCCCTGCTTACTCCCACCCAGGTCAGCCTGCACTGTGCTCCTGCCAGCACACCCGCCCTCTACCTACCAGACGGCACCGTCCCAGTTCCAGACCCTGCCAGCACACACAACTTCCTGGTAGGGCTGCTGCAGCAGCTGCCCAGGTACTGCTCAGCTCCCCCTGCCTCCAGTGGCTCCTCCTAACCCTGCTGTGCCACTCCAGGAAGCAGGCAGTGCATGGAAGCCACAGGGATGTGTGCTGGGCAGCAGATACCCAGCCAGGCGACAGGGAAGCTGCAGCAGCGTGGCTCCTGTCCTAGTATGTGGAGCCATCGTCCATCAATTCAGCTACCCACAAGTAGCTGCTCATTGCACCAGGTGGGCAAAATTTAGCTTGAACTATTATGCAATCACTTCTATATACACTACTCCAAAAAACAAAAATTAGGTCAAAAAATATTTTTTGAAATAAAATTTAAATGTGACAGTAGATGTTTGATTTTTAGTATATGATTTGATTTTTATCTATAATGTGTTATAATGATAGCTTCTGAAAGATTTTATATGTATAGTCCTTGACAGCTCACCAAAATTCACTAAGTGTCCCTCCAGCCAAAAGAATTGCCTCTTCCTGCTCTACATCCTCTCTGGATAGCATTTTTCAATACTTTGTTATGCTCACAGTGAGAAAATGCTTCTTAAAATCCAACCCAAATTTCCCCTGCTGCAATTTGAGACCATTACTCCTAGTCCTGTCCGCTGCAGCCATAATGAATAGTTATCTTCATCCTCCTTGTAAGCCCCTTCAAGTATTTGAAGACTGTTATCATATCCCGCCTCAGTCCTCTCCATTTAAGGAACATGTTGGAGGCCTCAATAAAACAAATGTCTTAGGAAAATTACTCAGATGCACGGGATCACCATGTTTCAGTTTAGTGGTTTTACTTTTTTTTAAATACACATTTTACCCCACATCCTGCCAGGGTGTGCAGGGACCTCCCCCATTCCCCCAGGCTCCAAGCCCCATACACATACCCACAGCCTCCCACACCTTCACAAATAATCCCTTCCCCCACCCTCCACACACAGAGAGTTCAAAAATAGCCTGTCATGATTTACATACCAAATCTCTTGGTTTTTGAGAATTTGTCTCATGATTTTTGATAGGGTGGGGTTATGCATTTATTTTATATCCCCCCTGCTTTTGTTCCCTGAAACCCTCCTCCTAAAATTGCCTTCCTGCAGAACAGGATTCTAAAGACTGGTGTTTTCATACCTGAGGAATGTCTGACCATCTTTCATACCTTTCACCATTTTTTATTTCTTTTCTTTTTTTTTGCCTGAGAGAGGATGTGGGTGTCCAAAAGCTTGCAAATAACAAGCTGATAATCCAGGAAGGTGGAGGGAGGGGAATGTTAACCTGTAGCTGGAGTCTAGGTAGACACTATATCTTTTATTATACCAAATAAATAGTTGCAAGAAAATTGTTATTTGTGAGCTTTTGGACACTTACATCCTCTCTTCGGCAAAAAAAAAAAAAGAAATTAAAAATGGCGAGAGAGATGAAAAATAGTCAGACATTCGTCAGGTATGAAAAAGTCAGTCTTTAGAAACTAGTTCTGCAGG
>NW_005842708.1:677903-681079 GCF_000455745.1 Alligator sinensis
GAATGCAAATTTAGGAGGGTTCCAGGGAACAAAAGCAGGTTGTTTACCTTTAGGCATCAGATGTCAACCAGGTTGGGTGGGGGGGGCATAAAATAAATGCAGTATTGCCAACTAGGGCTATGCAAAGCTTTGGTCCCCAATTCGATTCAGTGGATTTTCAGCCTGATTCAGTGGCCAAATCTCCGAATCTGAATCAAATCAGAAGACCCTTTAATCTCTCCGAATCGAATCAAAACCCTCCGAATCAATTTGGAGAGATTTGGCAATTTGGACATAGACACAGCTTTTAAATGTGTTTTTCTACATACCTCTAGGTAGCAGGCGGCTCATGAATGCTGAGATGCTGGGGGGCATGGAGTGTCCCACAGAAGCATGGGGGGTTTCCCAGAGCACTTGGCAGCAGACCCAGAAGTGGACCAGAAGCACTTCCGGGGAGCGCTCAGTGGGGCCTACCCACAACAAACCTGTGCCGGCTGTCGCTCAAGATGTTGCCATCAGCCAGCTTGTCTAGAATGGATTCCTGAATAATTTTTTCCAAAATCTTTCCAGGGATTGAGGTCAAACTGATTGGCCGGTAGTTCCCCAGATCTACTTTCCTCCCTTTCTTGAATATAAGCACCACATTGGCCTTCCAATCTTTGGGTACTTCACCTGAGTGCCACAAGTTTTTAAATATCCTTCCCAGTGGCTGGGCTATGATGCCTGACAACTCCTTAAGTACTCTGAGGTGCAAGCTGTCAGGATTAGGTGTACTGAAGGTGCCCAGCCTCTCAAGGTGTTCCTTTACAAGTTCTACACTGATACTGGGTATAAATTCACCTTCACCCGGGCTATCCTGCATCATGTTAGGCAGGGCAGTCCCTTTGGGCTGGTAAAAAACCGACACAAAGTACCCATTAAGCAAGTTGGCTTTTTCCTGGGTGTCGGTTGCCAGTTGTACCATTTGGTTTAGCAGGGGTCCAATGTTACCCATGCTTTTCTTCTGACTCCCCGCATATCTGAAAAAGGACTTTTTATTGTCCTTGATATATGCAGCCAGTTGGAGTTTGGTTACAGTCTTGGCTTTCCTAGTTCGCTTCCTATAGGTATGGGCCAGTGCAGAATACTCCTCCTTAGTGGTGATTTTTGTCTTCCATCCTTTATAAGCCTCTCCTTTTAGATGTAGGAGGTCTATGAGTTCCCTGCTGAGCCAAGAGGCTTGCTGTGCCCTTTTGCTACCTTTCCTCCAAGATGGGATGAACGTCCCTTGTGCTTTCAGGATTGCTCCCTTTAGGAGCAACCACTCGTCTTGGACTCCCCTCCCTGTTGAGTCATAGCCCCTTAGGACCTCGCCAACTTGCCTCCTGAGTTTATCAAAGTCAGCTCTCCTAAAGTTGAGGACTTCTGCATTGCTGACCAACTTGTCAGCTTTGCGATGGATAGTAAAAGTGATCAGCTCGTGGTCACTGTCTCCCAGCTTTCCTTCGATTGCGAGATGCTTGCTCTGGTTAGCCAGCCCTTCTCCTTCGTTGAGTGTCCAGGGTTCAGGTGGCTCGTGGTGCTCATGGCCCTATCCTACCGAGTGCCCACATGCACCACCTTTAGCAGGACAGTGGTGCCCTCCCTGTATGAGGCATGCAGGGAGTACTTGAGGGAGGAGCTGCACAAGGCAGGTCCACAGGTAGTTTTGCACTTCACCGCAGACATCTGGAGCAGCTGGGGTTAGAGATCATGACTACTTCTCCCGCAAAGGGCACTGCTGAAATCAGTCAGGGCATTGGTGGGCTCTCCTTCACGTGGAGGTGATGAATGAGTCCCACACAGCAAGAGAGATCATGGTGGCCATGAACCACATGGGGCAGGGGTGGCTCAATGAGCATGGCAAGCTCACCTGTGGGTTCATAGTCATCAACAATGGGGCCAATATGGTCAAGGCAGTCTGTGATGCCAACTTTGTTGTCATCCTCTCTGTGGCACACAAGTTCCACCTCATAGTCAGGGATGCCTTGGAGGGGGACAGGGCTGCTGGTGACAGCACTGTCACTACCACTACTGGCTGGCTCATTTCAAGATGCAGGAAGGTGGTGGGCTACTTCCACCAGAGCATCAAGCGGGGGGCAAGATGCTGTGGGATAGACAGGCAGAGCTGAGCATCCTGCAGCACAAAATCATGCAGGATGTGGAGACTTGGTGGAACTCCACACACCCTATGCTGGAGGGGCTGGTGGAACAACAGAAGGCCATCCATGAGATGGCCTTGCTCAGGAGATTGGGGTCAGCTGCCCCCTTAACAAAACAGAGTGGAATACCATCTCCCAGATCTTGGTAGTCCTCAAACCATTCCTCGAGGTCACCGAGAGCCTCAGTGCTGGGGATGCCCTCTTTAGCCAGGTGATCCCCATTGTTAAGGAGCTTGAGAATCAAATGGAGAAGTTCCAGAGAATCAATGTTTTGGGCTGGAGCAGGGCATCAAGAAATGGCTAGATCTGTTGCGTTCCAGTGCAGTCCACATGCTGGTGGGCATATGCAACCAGAGGGTGAAGGGGAGCATCTGCAGCACCAAAACCCTTGATCACTGGATGGAAGTGCTGGTGAACAGAGTTAGGGAGGCAGAAGGACAGAGGCAGGGGGACTTGCAAGAGGGGGATCCACTTTCCTGTGCCAGCACTCCATGTACCAGCCAATTTCCTCCACCAAAGTTGCTGCCAATGTGGGCCAAGGGTATGTCTTCAATATTGGGGTCCAGAGGCACCATACACAACTATCCAGAAAGTAGCATGGAGGCCTTGGTGGCTACCTATCTTGCCAAGGATGGGGAGCCACTGCAATGCAACCCCTTGGCCTATTGGGTAACCCACAGCCAGATGTGGCAGGATCTGGCCACGGTTGCCTGGGAGCACCTGTCCTGTCCATCGACCAGTGTTCCAAGCGAGAGGGTATTCAGCATTACTGGGGATGTTGTGACACCCCACCGCACCTCCTTGGATCCTGGTTTGGTGGAGCAGCCGGTGTTCCTGAAAGTGAATCTCCCACTGCTGGGGTTCCCCAAGCTCCACATGCAGATGGGGTGAATGCCGCCCTCCTCACTCCCCAATTTCCTTTCTTTAGTTGCTTTCACAACCATTTAATGCCCTGCTCTCAGAGCTGGAGGCAGCAGTTTAGTTTTTCACCAGCAAGCAGGGAAAGAACATCTTCCT